>NW_007730911.1:18517-34482 GCF_000696425.1 Galeopterus variegatus | reverse complement strand
TCCCCCGAAAGAGGCGGGCGGCGCCCGTGGATCCCGCGTCGGCGGTGTGCGGATTAACCGCTCCTCCCCCTGCATTTCTTGGGGAGGGACGATCGCCCGCTTGGCTCCCGCGGCCGGCCTGGGCCGTCCGCGTCGTCGTCCCTGGGCGCACACCTGGAGGAGGCCCCGCCCCCCGGGAGCACAGGTGCTAGCGGCTGTCGTCGCTGCGGTATCTGAGCTCAGTCTTCGCTGGGCTCTGGCTGGCTTCCTTACTCCTCCGGAGCTGGGCAGGACCCCCACCCCTTCCTCCGCTCTTTCTGATTGCAGGGGAATGGGGGAGCCCGGCTCTCTAGAGAGCACTCACCGCCCCAGGTAACTGCCTTTAGCTCTAACCGGATTTCTAGAGCGCCCCCACTCTTCTCCCCAGACCCCCGGCCCTGTGCCCGCAGCCCCGCGCCGGGTCTGACCTCGAGCTCTGGGAACGGTGGGGTGAAGAGAATTCCGCCCCCTCACGTACACCCCACCTCCCTTCTCCCTCTCTCCATCTCCCCCCCCCCCCCCCTTGTGTTGGAGGCAGGTACAGGGAATGAAAACCAAGGTCTTTCAAACCGCGGTGTTGCTCAAAGGGATACGGCTGCTGGAAATGTTGACTTCCATCTGGGAGCCGAGGAGAGTACTTTGTCTAATACCCCCCTTGTGTTGGAGGCAGGTACAGGGAATGAAAACCAAGGTCTTTCAAACAGCGGTGTTGCTCAAAGGGATACGGCTGCTGGAAATGTTGACTTCCATCTGGGAGCCGAGGAGAGTACTTTGTCTAATACCTTCGCTGTCTCATATTTGGGATGGGGGAGGCTTGCAAATGGCAGCTCCTGTCTAGAAAGGAAGATACTGTATCTCGTGGATGACTGATATTTTTCATTTAGCTTTGTGCTGGCTGTTGGAAAGACGTCTGGTTTTTACTTCACAAGATTCGATTTATTTGCTTTTGTTCCGATCTGCATGTTCCTACAGCGTTTTAGAACGTTTGATAACTGTCTTTAAAGCAAAAACCTCAGCGTGAAATAAGAAAATAAGAAGTGTTTATGGGAAGGTGTTCTACGCCCAGAGAAGACACACTGGGCATTCTCAATTGTTGGGGCACCTGGGAAGAAAGAGTGGGGACCAGACAGAAGACTCTCCAGGGGCCTTCCTGAGAGACCTGTCCTCTGGAAGGGAAAAAACAACCAGGCTCTTGTCCTTTTTTTCTTTTTTGGAGGGAGGAGAAGCAGGGAAATAGCCGTGTGGCCTACTAGTAATGCTCATTTAAAGCTGACCCGGCCCACCTCACCTATGGCTGCTTCTGAGCCGAAATCTGAAGGGAAAGAAGATGGTTCCCTTCAAGGAACTTATCCATGAAGCACATGTGAATTTCACAACTACACCAGGCCTCTTGAGACCTTTTCTACAAAATCCCGTCCTAATACTTGCTCACAACTGAATTTCAGCTGTTAAGAACAAGGATCTGGGTTAGGTGTTGTCAGGACAAATCTATGGCACAGCCCCTCCCTCAAGGACAGGCAATCCAGTGAAGGTAGAAAAGTATATACATCTCTCATACCATGCAGAACATAGGAGCTATTACAAGTATGAAGAAAGTACTGTACATGCATCAAAGAGATTAATTGTAATTGAGGGAATCTGAGTTTTTACAGGAGAGGGGCCATTTTAATTGATTCTTTGAAAACCGATGGGAAGGGGAGGAGAAGGGATGAAAAGGTGGAGTACAAGGCAATTTTAGGGCAGTGGAAGCTATTCTTTATGATACTAGAATGATGGATGTAGGACATTATGCATTTGTCAAAACCCATAGAACTGTACACTCAGAGAGTGAGCCCTAATGTAAACTATGGACTTTAGTTAACAATAATGCCTCAATATTGGTTCATCAACTGTAACAAACGTACCACACTAGTGCAAGATGTTAATAATAGGAGATACTGCTTGGAGAGGGAGTATATAGGAACTCTGTACTTGCTGTGAAATTTTTCTGTGAACTTCATACTGCTCTAAAAAATAAAGTATTTTAAAAACAGGTGACTAATTTTATAGGGCATAAACAGGGTAGAGGAATGAGTAAGGGCACAAAGGAGACCGAAGGGCAGGGTAGGATGGGTTTGAAAACAAGCAGGAGTGCAGAGTGGTGGAAGGAAGGGCCCTCCAGCAAGGGGAAGAAAGAGGCTAACAAGGCTGGCCCAAACCCAGAGGAAGAAGGCTGGCTTGCTTGCCAGCTCAGAAGACCAGATTCATCTCTGCAGTGAGAGCCAGTGAAGGTGTTTTAGCTCAGAAGTAACATGATTAAATTGTGACTCAGGTCCCTAGGTTTTACTCTTCAGACCTTAACAAGTTTATGGAATTGGAGTTTTTGATATTCCATCCCAGCTTCTGAATGAGTCCCATCTTTGCAACATCTCCAGCAAGCTTTTTTTTTTTTTTTTTGAGGGCCTCAATTTAGTACAGTTCTAGATGCTTTGGCTCATTGGGTAATTTAAATATTTATATTACCATGATAATGTGAATTACTGAATAAATAATATTTTTAAAGTCTTCCTATGTGCCAGGTTCTAGTGTAGATAGTTTACATGTATTAACTCACTTAATTCTCATAACAAGCCTATGATACAGGTACTATTAATATCCTCATTTTACAGGTGACAAAACCAAGACACAGAGGAGTTAAGTGACTTGCCCAAAACCACACACAATTACTTAGTGGCTGAGACAGTAAGATATGAGGAAAAGCTAGAATATGAGTTTAGCTCTAAATCAGCTACATGTGCTATTACGTCACTAACACACTATTATGGGATCCTAATCCCCAAGCCCTTATATAAAACATTCCCATTTAAAGGCCTTGAGCTGGCATTCTAGATGTGATTACCTGCATGTACTGCATTTCAAAATACCTTGCTGATGCTGCAATCCAGAGCCTGACCACCTTACATCCCAGATCATGAACTAGATGCCCCATCTTCATTCTTCCTTCCACAAAAAAATCCATCTCGTGTTCAAAAAACACCATGTCACTTCCCTAACCAAAAAAATGTTGTTTCCTATTTCCTTTTGTGTTGAACCTGAACTCCTCTGACTAGCTTTCAACCTTATCGTTTCGCACCATTCACCTTCGCTGTGGTCAGCACTCTCTTCATTAGGCCCTGAACATGCTGTGCTCATTTCTGACTCTGCCTTGGCTCCTGTTTATTTGCTGACCTCTGACTAAACCTTCCCTGTTTAACAACCCCCCATCAAGTCCCCACCTACTTCTAGAAGCCTTCTCTGATTGCTCCCATGGCTGTGAATACACATGTGCCCCATCTCCATGTCCCCTTCCCTAACAGCCTACAGCACCTGGTTATTCTTTTGATGACATGCTTTCTTGAGTCTCATTTGATTGCTTCTTGGCTATAAATCCTGTCTCTCCAACCACAATGCAGGTCCTTAAGCAAGGATCACCTCCTTAGCCCCCTCCCCAAACTGCCAAGTGTTATGCTCACAGTAAGCACTAAACACTGTGATTAATTTGCACAGGATTATAAAAGCCCACAGATAGCACTAGAAGTTGTCAACTAATATTTACAAAAATCCCATAAAGTTTATGGCAGTACACTTGGCCCTTAGGTGGTAAAAATATAAAACAGAGGGGAAATTGGGTTTTGTGTACACCAGGAATTCTAATTAAGGAAGACAAACAGATCTGAAGGTTATATGCAGAATATATCCATAAACAAACTGTGAAGTTGGGTCTGAATGTGTCTCTCCATCCACAGGCCCTGGTGCTAACAGGATAGCCCTGACTCGCTAACGATCAGAATAGGCGGATAAAGAAGGTGGAGACGTGTGTTCCAAGTAGAGGAATGACTGCACAGTTAGGCTGCAAAGTCCAGAATATGTGCAGAGCTCAGTAAGTAGGTGGTTAGGCTGGGACCTAGGGGTACCTAGGAGATGGTAGTAAGTAAGGTTACAAAGGCAAAATGGAGCAGGATTGTGGAAAGGCCCTACTGTCTGGCTCACCGGTCTGCATGTTATCTGGTAGGCAGCAGTTCTCAAACTTTTTGGTCTCTGAACCTCTTTAGACTCAACAATTATGGTAGAGCCTGAAGAGCTTTTGCTATGTAGATTCTACCTATTAACAGTTACCATATTCAAAATTCAAACTGAGAACAATTTATAAATCATTTATANTGCAGAATATATCCATAAACAAACTGTGAAGTTGGGTCTGAATGTGTCTCTCCATCCACAGACCCTGGTGCTAACAGGATAGCCCTGACTCGCTAACGATCAGAATAGGCGGATAAAGAAGATGGAGACGTGTGTTCCAAGTAGAGGAATGACTGCACAGTTAGGCTGCAAAGTCCAGAATATGTGCAGAGCTCAGTAAGTAGGTGGTTAGGCTGGGACCTAGGGGTACCTAGGAGATGGTAGTAAGTAAGGTTACAAAGGCAAAATGGAGCAGGATTGTGGAAAGGCCCTACTGTCTGGCTCACCGGTCTGCATGTTATCTGGTAGGCAGCGGTTCTCAAACTTTTTGGTCTCTGAACCTCTTTAGACTCAACAATTATGGTAGAGCCTGAAGAGCTTTTGCTATGTAGATTTTACCTATTAACAGTTACCATATTCAAAATTCAAACTGAGAACAATTTATAAATCATTTATAATTCACTTTAAAATAGTAATAAGCCCCTTACATGTTAACATATTTTTTTTTATGAATAGTAACTATTTTCCAGAACAAAACAGTGAAAAGAGTAGCACTCTTTTACATTTTTTGCAAATCTCTTTACTGTCCAGCTGAAAAGACGACAGGTAGATTCTCATATCCGCGTCTGCATTTAATCCGTAGTGAGAGGATGTTTGGATTAAGGCACTCTTTTACATTTTTTGCAAATCTCTTTACTGTCCAGCTGAAAAGATGACAGGTAGATTCTCATATCCGCGTCTGCATTTAATCCGTAGTGAGAGGATGTTTGGATTAAGTATGTGAAGAATATTCAACCTCACATAGATACATAATTGGAAAAGGGAGAACTTCATTAATAGCCTTTTCAGATAACTGTGAATATTTTTCTTTGCATCATAGCAAAACTCAGCTTTTAAACGTTAGTTGAAATGTGGAATTTAAAACTATATCAGTGAAACTTTTTATACTCTGCTACATTAAAAACTTTCAGTCTATATTGCAGTCTGACTAGATCTTTTACCCAAGCATCATTTGGTAACATCATGCATTGGTTGTTTGGAAAATATTGGTGCACTGAGTTACACAGATTTTCCAAATGTTCACACATTTCATTATACAGTATCAAAAAACTACATTCATTGTTATCACCACCAATCTCATTGGGAAGTCTTTAAGTATTGGGAAGCTGTCAAGCTCTCTGTGGTAGGTAGAAGTTTTTCGAAATTCTAATTTTTACTTGAAAGCTTAAGTTTTATAATTGGCACAAATACTGTCAGGTTTTTTCTTTGAAGTAACTGGCTTACTTCATTCATTTTTGAGGAAAATATCTGCCAAATACTTAGATCTGAATAACCATAATTTGTCGATAAAAATGATGTTCACTAAAAAAGTAACTCATTCAGCTTCCTACCTCAAACCATCACACAGTGAGACAGTTCTTGTATGCAGCTGAAATGTTTTATGCATTTATCCCAATTTGTTACCTAGAATATTAAAAAGACATCTACATAAGTGTTGAGATTTAATAAAATTAGTAATTTTTACCGCTTCATAAGGAGATTCTTAAAACTGGGTAGTTTTGTTTTGATTTGGTTTGGTTTGGGGTTTTTTGTTTGATTTTTTACTGTGAGTGCATGACAGAGCATAATGCAGTGTCCACCAGTATATTTTGGTGTCACTGCCATGATTCGTGCTAAGACACCAACAGTCTTAAACACTGTTGGTTTTGTACCATCAGTGCAAATGTCAGCACAGTAGAGAAGACAAATACGTCTTAGTGTTACTATGAAAATAGTTTTGACCTCGAAGATCGCTTGAAAGTGTCTTGCAGTCTCCCAAGTAAGGTTACCAGATAAAATACAGAATGCCCACATGGGACAAAATTATACTAAAAAAATTTTTGTTTATTTGAAATCCAAACTTAATTGGTCTTCCTGTATTTTTACTTGCTACAACTGGCAACGTTACCTCTGGGGGTCCATAGACCACGTTGTAAAAATAGCTGCTCTGGCTGCTCTGGGCCATTTTTGAGCAGAGAAATGATATTAGAGTTGTGCTTCCTGAAATAGCTCTAACACCAGTGGGCAGGATAGATCAGAGAGTGGAAAGATTTGTAGGGTACAGGAAGGTTTGATGGGTCAATTAAGAAAATGTTGCCTCTTAACTGTAGTTATGTGAGGGGCAATGCTATTCGGAGATTGGGTGGGGAAAACAGAAAGCCTTGTAGAAGGCTGCTCCTGGCCTAGTTAAGCCTCCAATCCCACGGTGCTAACCAGCCACCCTCCCCACAGCCATCCCCACCCCCCACCACCATCAGGACTTCTCATACAACTGACTTATATCCCATCCAGCAGAATTTAAAGTCCTTCCTTCTTGTTTTGGCCTCATTGCAAATAGAGTCCAGCTGGTCTTTATCCTTAATCAAGTAAACTGTTCACTTGAAGAGCAGGATTTGCATTTCACATCAAAGTAATTCCAGTTCTTTTAACTGGTTCATTCCCATTCCCTTCGACCCAATTCTGAAATCTTATTTACCACTCTCCAATGCACCAAATCCTCTCCACTTCCCCAGTTGGGAAATCCTGGCAGAGTCTAGTATATATAGACAACACCCCATTATCCATGCTGACCGAGGGAAGGGAACAAGGCTTAAGTTTCCTAACTGTGAAATAAATTGGCTATAAAACATGATCTCCAAGGGATCTTAACATTCTAAGATGGTATATTGGAGAGCCTAGACATTGGAGCCAGGTAGATCTGGGCTCAAATCCTGGCTCTGCCAGCTACTGGCTATGTTGTTTTGGGGAAGTCACTTATCCTCTTGGAGCCTCAGTTTCCTCACCTTTAAAAGAGATAAGATCATCCATCTTATATGTTTACTGCAAAGATTAACCTTGTAGACCCTCTGACACATACCATCAAGTTGAATCATATAACTTATATGAATTTAACTAAATATATCCAGTTACAGAAAGAGAAATGGAGTGAGGTAGGAATGCATTTAAATGGTGCTGACAGGACCCTGCCCTTCCTTTGCTTTGGTCTTAGTTCTTACCTTTATGCCCTCACTCTAGAACCTAATTCCCCACCCCAAGTAAGATACAACCACTGTCATGGCTCTCCTTTTTGTTAATAGCATTCTGTCATTCAATATAGCAATAGAACTCAGTGGGTTTTTTAATAGTCTTTGTATTTTGCTTAATTTTAATTTCCAGTACATGCTTTAGTATTTAAGATTCAACAGTCAATAGTGATAACCCCCAAAGCAGGTAAAGTAGGACAGAGAACATAGTCAAACAGGTATTTACCCACACATAAGTGCAGCACCACAGCACATGCTGAACATGAATGTGAACACACACACACAGCACACCCAGCATTGGGCTTAGTCAACACTCCTGCACAGCCACCTCTAGGTTAAAAGCATTAGCTAGCTACTGGAAATAAAAACTGGTATGTTCACACTCTGTAATGGAAAAATAACACAAATCTGCATCCGATCAACCACAGGAGCAAATTTATGAGGACAGGAAGTTGTTGGGGAGATCCAGAAAGTCAACAAACGTCAGAAATTTTATAGTTCAAACATTATAGTTTCCTTTTTGTTTCTTCAGAGCAGTTGTTTAAATATTAAATTCACAAAGCAAAACTTAAGTTCAAATGACACCAGTATCTCTCAGACCTGGTACCTCCCATCTATGTGGAACTGTTTACTTTTCTTACTATTTAAGGAAGAAAAAAAAATCTAAGTCACAAATCCTTGATACTGACATATGCTTTTTTAACTTTTTTTTTTTCCTTTTTGTCTTTTTTTACTGACCGGCAATGGGATCGCAACCCTCGGTGTTGCGCCCGCACCGCACTCAGCCAGTGAGCGGGAACCGGTCTCCACATGGGATCCGAACCCTCGGCGGGAGCACCGCTGCACTCCCAAGCGGCGCACTCTCCAGTGCGCCACCGGGCCAGCCCGCTTTTTTAACTTTTAAATCAAGATTCTGAGGAAGCATAAAATTGGAAATCACAAAAATGTTATGACTCTTCATTTCCTCAATTTAACTAATAAAACTCTTTGAAATAATCATCACAAATCTTGAGTGTTCCATCTCTCTTTAATCCCCTTTGATTAATGAAGTAAAGAGTACTTAGCCAATTTAGGAGCATTTTCTTTCTGTTTGACAAAAATGCAGTGTGAAAATTCAGTGACCTCTCTCAACTTGATTATTATGGTCAAAAATGGATGCTAGAAGTTGGAATTGGACCGTGGATTTGAAAATTTAATAAAATAGCCAGATTTTATATTTCCTAGGTTACTAGAAATACAGGCAGAAAAAAATGCAACTTTTTAAAAGGTTCCAATTTGAGAAACTTTCATAAATGAAGAGGAACATTGTAGGATCCAAAAAAAACCCCACCTATTTAAAAAAAATCATTATACAAACTTAGATAACTCACTAAGAATTTTTTGTTTCATGTTTTAATAACCAGGTTGGCACTGTATTGCCTCCGGAAATATGGAACTTCTATTTGTCAGTTTTATGTTTTTTTAGGTTGCTATTTTTAATGTGTGTTTATAATACACTGAAGACATCTCAATCATGTATTGAGCAAAACAGTCACCATGAGAGGAAGACACACGGTAGTCTTTATTGCCAACACGTCTATAAAGCAGAATAAATATTTGTTAGTGTTCCATTTTAATAAATACAAGGAACACGTGGGGCTGAAAGGGAACCATATCAAAAGCCTCATAATTTTTCAAAGATTGACACTACATTAAAGGCAAATAGCAATGAATACCAGGGTGTATGGGAGGGTTTTTGCAAACATGTTACATCACAAACAGACTAGACCTCTGATGATGTGGCAAAATAACCAAGTGACTAAAAGACAAAAGACTGGACATCTTGTCCCATGAAGCCAAATACTTAAGTGGTATAGAAAGTCTTTCAGAATTCTTAACTTTTCACACATAGCTTGTTCCCCCATCTCACCCCTTCCCTTCCCTTCATCAGGCCTCTCCTTGGTTTCCCTTCCCAACTCCTTCTGCCTAACTGGGTTCCTTTCATCACCCACAGACCTTTCTTCGTGGAAGTTCTTTCCTACCGTCCCTTTACTTCCTCCTAGAGATATTTCTTCATAAATTTCCAAAATGCTCCAATTACTATAGACTCCTTAAGGCAAGGTGACCATCGCAAGGAAGAATTAACAAAATGACTCGTACAAGAAGAGTCAGAAGATCAAGGTTCTCATTTTGGGCGTGCTTAGTTGACATCCTAGAATTCTGTAATGGTACAACTGAAAACTAGGAAAAGAATGGTAAGAGTGAGAGGCTAGGGGCTCTGCTCTTCACTAGCTGTGTGAACTTCAGTAGTCACAGTCTTTCTGAGCTTACTTCTTCACCTGTGATGAGTGCACCTATGTCACAAGGTCACAGGTGTGTGAAGATCATGGGGGGTAGGCATGGGAAAGCATGTTATAAACCATAAAAAATAAGGCCCGTAGTTTTCAAAGTGTCGTTACCACAAGAGCCTGCAGTAGCATCACCTGAGAACTTGTCTGAAATGAAACTTCTTCAACTCGACCCAGACCTACTGCATCAGAAACTCTAGAGGTTGAGCCTAGGAATGAGTCTTAATAAATCCTCCAAGTAATTCTAACGCATGCTAAAGTTTGATGACATTGCACTCTACAGATGAATTGCTTTTTATAAGATTTCTTCTGGTTATGGCTTTCTATGGTTCTGAATAGATTCTGCCGGCATAAGGGACGTTAGTGCCCTTGTGTTGCAATGGTACTTATCATGGGAAGAGCACAATAGCTTATACTCTGCTGTTGTTTTCTTGAGTCTCACAAAATCCCTACAAAGTAATGCAATTGGATCCATTTCACGGAATCCCATAGCACTTATAATGTGGATCATACAATTTGTGACACTTTGAGGGCTAGTAAATATTCTACCACAAAGCCAGCCCAATAACTTGATGGAAGCCTATGTATTATGGTTTCAAGGATACCAGAAAAGTCAAATACTATACCTTTCCACCCAGTTCACTGACACCAGAAATTCCATCATCACAGCATAAAGCTTTAGTCCTCCACCTGAAATGTCAATATCCTTGGAAATACCACAAGCTCTCTATTTCCCAGGTAGGGAAACGAAGGAAGAGAATACGAGCACCTTGTTCTCAGAAATTGGAATAGCCACGCCTGCTTTGGGAAGAATCCCTCAAAGGGGGCATCTAGGGTCACTATAGGCAACTTTGCTTCCTCCATAATTTTGCCAAATGCCAGGTGTGCACACATAACCAGGTGTACATTGTAGGTGCATAAAAACCTTAAGGATTGACTGTGGAGTCTCAGGCTGAAGGAGGAAGAATAAGCAGACCATAACAGAGATAGAACCAAATGAGCAGATTCCTGCTTTTCAGTGCACTAAGATAGATAGAGCCACCCGCCAACCCCCACCCCCCACCAAAAAACAAACCAAAACAAACTAATCATGGAAATAGATGTTTCGATTCCATTTGAATCTCTTCTTCTGTCCCTGTCTATACATTTGATATTTTGATGTCCCTTTTAAAAATAGTATTGTGTTTATATTGTACCGTATGTGTACAAAGCACTCTCACCTGCAATATTCATTTACTCACTACAGCCCTATGAGGAAGATAAAAATTCGTATTTACTGAGGAGGAAACTTGGGCATGGCTACCGCCAATACATGGCAGAGATTGGATTTGAATCTGGTTTTCCAACTCCGAGCCTACTTCTTTCATCTCGGCATGTGTTTTTAATCTGGTTTGCGCCCTGCCTTGGAGATGAACCATGCATTAATGTTCAACTCCCACATTCCCTTAAAGAGAAGGATACCAGGGCACCAGAGCCCTGGGGCAGAGTGTGAATCCCAGGCTCCCATCATTCAAGCAGCTTCCCAATTTGCTCCCACTTTTTACCTCCTCCCTTCTTTTAGAGTGCAAGAGCTTAATGACTTCACAGATGGGCAACATTGTCAGCCATGGAAAAGGGATTCTGCTACACCTAATTCTACACCAAAAATATCACTGTGGAAGTGTATGGATGGGTCACTGGGTTGACAGGGGAACTTCACACAGGCCAGGCCCTTCTGATGATGAACTCCACAGGGCTCTCCAAGGTGGCCCAGGCCATGGTCCTCCCCTGACTCTAGACAGAGTGCTGCTGAGGCCAAACCAAAAAGACGTTCCTTGATTGATCACTCAGGTCAAAACACTTGGTTCAGACATAGACGCTAGGCCTGAAGTTTTCCAAAATTTATTCCAGGCTTCCAGTCAAGATGGCAGAACAGATACTCCCCAGTGTCACTCTCTCCCACAAATCAACCAATTTACAACTATTAAAAAGCAATGACAGTCAAGCTGGGGCTGCTAGATCCCGGGGGAAGAGAAGGAGAGACCTACAGAGTTCATGAAGGCAGGAGAAGCCATGATGAGAAAAAGAAAGAATCACTCTCACCATTTCGAGCCCCGGCCCCTTCAAGGCTTGAGCTGGTGAGCACAAGGAGAAAGAGCTGGCAAAAGCCACAGCTGTGCCCTTCCTATGAAGTTGCTTGGAGGTGGCAGGGGAGAAGAGGACCTTGGTGGTCCTCAGACCAGGAAGACCACTAACAGGGTACCTGTGGACCCACATAGGAGCAAGGAGCCACAGACAGCAAAAAAAGAAGCCACTCAGAGGCCAGTGAGTCATCACAAGGGATCTGTGCATGGCCCAGCCCATGGGAAATGTTTGGAGTGCTGGCAGTGGGGGAGACGGGCCCACAAGGGGAACCCTGGGGCACTGTGTGGACAGCTGATCTGCCCTCAAATCAGCGCAGGACCACTCAGTGGAGACCAGTCAGGAATATAGATCTGCAGCAGGAGCAGTTTGCTGAAAAGACTCAGGCCAAGACCAGAGTTTCCACACAACCCAGGTGCACCAGATCTCACGAGACCCGGAAGTACCTACAAGGTCAACCATTAAAACCTGAGCTGCACAAAAAGCCTTCCCCAGGGAAATCAACAACAATGAAGCAATTTAGCTCAACTATAAGGCTCAAGTGCTGGTCCCCACAGGAAGTTCCCCCATTTTAGAAGTAAGCAAAGAACAACAAATTAGTTCCAGTGCAGAGTTTAAGTGGTGGGAACACTGAATAATCCAACACAGAACTGAAAGAAAAAACAAAATACCCTCAGACCAGAGACAAAGTTTGATATTAACTAGTAAAGGTCTAGTAACACAACCAAAAAACAGCTATAAAACCTAGAAGGATCAGAAGCCCCCGGGCTCCCAAGCCAGGGAGTGGGAGGGCCAGGGCCTCAGCCACACACCCCTAATATCCACAACCAGCCAAGACAATCATCGAGCTATTACAGGAAGCACCCTGGACTCCTGAGCCAGGGCAATGGGCTGCTGAGGGCCTCAGCCACGCCTCCCTGACATCCACAACTAGCCCAGCAATGACCAGTGAGCTGCTGCAGGAAGCACCCCAGGCTCCCAAGCCAGGGTGGTGGGGTGCCAAGGGCTTCAGACACACACCCCTGACATCCAGCCCAGCAACAATCCAGCCACTGCTGGAAACCCCCTGGTCTCCCCTGCTAAAATGAGGGGGAGGGCCACAGGCCCCGATCATGCCCCCCCTTCTTCCCCCTCTTCCCACCCTATTTCCCTCCCCCTTCCCCTCTCCTTCTCCACTACAACTTCTCTGCAACAGTAACTTAGAATGAGGCATGGAGCTGGGGAAAGCCAAACCCAGCCACAACTAGGCAAGCTGCCACCACTGCCCCAGGACCCCACAGGGGTCCTGAAACATGGAGCTGGGGGAAGCCAAGCCCAGCTGCAATGAGGTAAAGAGCACACTAAAAACACCATTTCTACACAGGTAGCCCACCATAGCCACTGCAATTCCCATGGCTGCTGCAAAAGTGGCCGGTCTCTATAGCAGCAGTCATATGCACAGCCACCATGCATGCAGATGGCACACCAGACTCCCAACTGCATTGACACAAGGAGAGGTACCAGCAGAGACCAAAAAAAATAGAAGAGGTCCTCTCTCTCCACAAAGCACACTCCAGAGTAATAGAAGAAGCATCTGATTTATGATAATAGGGCAGGACGTGATCACACCTGTCTCAGTACTGAACAGATCATCTAGGCAACCAACCAACAAGGGAACAGTTAATCTATCAGATGGAGAGAACTAATCTATGGTTGTTAGAAGGGGCAAGGGAAGGGGAAGGAGAGAGATTGGATAAGGGGCAAAAAGAATAAGTATGATTTGTAACAATGAATATACTAATAAAAAATACATTTAAAATATAATTAAATAAATAAATAAAATTTCTTCCAAGCTCACAATTCTAATTTATACACAACAAAAGCCTTTATTCTGTTACCTAGTCACCAGTACCCCATTTATGTGACCCCCAGCTTCCACCTTTGCAATGATGGATTACAAATTCATACTTCCAGTTTTGTCCTTTAACCTAAGCTCAAACACCATACCACCTAATGCCTGCCAGATGTCGCCACCATCAAATCGAAGTAAAAATGTCTCAAACCAACCCAACTTCTCATCATCCTTTACAAACCAGCTCCCGCAACAGCTTCTGGCACAACCACTTGCTCAGTTGTCAAGACTCAACATGACGGAGTTGTCTTCTCCTTCATTTTCCTGAGTGCACTCCTCAAACTACTGCCTGACTCATCTTTATTAAATCTCCTTTCACTGTGCTATTCCCTGAACCGACATTTTCTTTCTTGCTTTCCAGCCATGACAACAGTAATTCTCAACTCCGGCTACAAGTTAGAGCTTTTTAAAACTTCCAATGTTCAACCCCCATCCCTAAAAAATTCTGATTCAGGGGATCTGGGTGAAGCCCAGTTACTAGTAAAACTGAGCAGAGATGTCTTGAACTACACACAGGACTTTTCAGACTTTAAGGTGCACAAAAATCACTTATGGATCTTGTTAAAATGTAGATTTGGATTCAGTTGGGCTGGGGTGGGCCTGGGGTTCTGCATTTCTAACACAGTACAAGGTAATGTCGACGTTCCTAGTTCTCAGACCACACTTTGAGTATCAAGGTCCTCAAGCATCAAGTATAATCCCTGTTCTTCCAGGTTTCAAGTCCCTTGCCTCATTTCCCACTGCTTCCTGCTCTCACCAGGCCAGCTCCTGACTTCTGCCACATGGACCCTGCCTCACCGTCCTGGTTTACCTGAAATGCCTCACTCTCTTCTCTCTGCCTAGTTATATCTCACCTCCTGTCAGGACCCAACCCAGACCCTCTTCTACCACTTAGTATTCTCCAACCACACCATGGTTTGTTAATCCTTTTTTCCTCTAATCTCCCAGAAGTACAGAAAGTGAAGTGATCTTCCAAACATATAATAAGCTGTGGAGCTGACAGCAAAAAGAAAACTGGACTGAGAGAGTTATGGAAACCAGGTTCCCCTTGTAACTGCTGGCGAGCCACTTCCCCTTTCTGAAAAATGCCCCAAATGGTGAAAGTCTGCCTGGTAAAGGTTAAATTATATCAGTGGTCTTTTTTATTTTTATTTTTTTTCTTAAGTTGCTCATTTTATCTTTTTTTTTTTTTGAAAAAAGATGACCGGTAAGGGGATCTTAACCCTTGACTTGGTGTTGTCAGCACCGCGCTCAACCAGTGAGCTAACCGGCCATCCCTATATGGGATCCAAACCCGTGGCCTTGGTGTTATCAGCACCGCACTCTCCCGAGTGAGCCACGGGCTGGCCCCTTTATCTTTAAAACATCCTCAGAAACTAGAATGATCCTACAGACTGGGATGCAAATTGTAATAAACAATATGCAGACATGTGAACAGCTGAAGCTACCCCTGAGAACATTCAAGTTAGGAGGAACTTGAGAGATCACTCGATCTAGCTGTCCCTCACTCAACCCACTTTACTGATAAGGAAGCTGAAGCCCTGAGAAGAGAAATAGCTTCCTAACATAACCAATTGCTTACTAGCAGATTTAGGACCAGAGTCCAGATTTCTGAGTTTTTTATTCTTCCAGATGTAGCATCTTCCTAACTGTTTAAGGGGAATGACTACCATATTAGGCAGTGTGCTAATGCCCTATGACTAGCTGGGCTGAACAAACCCCGGGAAACACTAAATGGTGGGATATTACAGGATGGACAACAAGGTCAAAGGTTCAGATCCCCATACCGGCCAGCTGCCAATAAAAAAGAGAGAGAGATGTTACAAGTGTTACAAGATGGGAATCTGCATGGTAGGACCACCCCATCCATAGCAGAATCCTCTTGCCTTCCACGACAGGTCAGGGCCTATGATCCAATGTAAGACTGCTGATTAACCTCCTGAAACGAAGTTCAAGTTTTTACTCCCGGCTTCAAGGTCCTCTACAATCTGGCCCCAACCTAACCTTACAGCATCCCTCCCTGCTGGAACATTCTACTCAAACTTACTGTTTCTCACATATACCTTATGTCATTGCTGATTCTTAAACCACAGATTGCTTCCAGGCACAGGAGCCCATGCGGACATGGTTAAATCTGCTACATGCTCTTTGACATCTTGAAGTTTAGAATTGAGCTGGGCAATTGCTCAATGTGAACATGGGTCCGGATCTCACAATGGTTCTACCCTTTAAGGAACTGTGGGCATGATCTTTCTAGGATAAGGGAGGTTTTCTGTTCTCTTCTGGCTTCTTTTTTTTTTTTTTTTTTTTTTTTTTTTTTTTTTTTTTTTTTTTTTTTTTTTTTTAAAA
>NW_007730911.1:13876-17542 GCF_000696425.1 Galeopterus variegatus | reverse complement strand
CTGGTTTTTTTTTTTTTTTTTTTTTTTTTTTTGTCTTTTGTCTTTTTTCCGTGTCCGGCAACGGATTGCAACCCTCAGTGTTGCCCCCGTACCGGACCGGGACCGGCAACGGGATCGCAAGCCTCGGCGTTGCTCCCGCGCCTCGCTCAGCCAGTGAACGGGAACCGGTCTGTATGTGGGATCCGAACCCTCGGGCGGGAGCGCCGCCGCGCTTCCCAAGCGGCGCACTATCCAGTGCGCCACCGGGCTGGCCCTCTTCTGGCTTCTTAATGCCACCTCAGGTTAAGTTCTACTGTGTGGAGCCCAGACAATTGTCACACTGTGGCCAGAGATGGTTAATTGGACTTGAAAAGATGAGAAAGCAGCAGGGAGCTGATTGTCAGCCCTCTGACAAGACCACGCAGCACAGGTGGCCTAGCAGCACAGAGGGGGTGGCCTGCCCTGTGCCGGTTACTGTCTCCACCTGGGGCACAGGGAAGGTTAAGGGAAGGAGGGGGATGTGGCAGTGGCAATACAGCCTTTAGCAACTCAGTGCCAGATTGTCCCATATTCTGTTTTTACCCCAGGAAGAGTGCTCTTTCAGGAAGCAGCAAAGACTCCCCTTTTTAACTTATCCCTCTTTGTAAGACAAACTTCTGTAAGCCTTAATAATATATTTTATATTTTCATAATGCTTTTTCATTTCCATGCTACCCTTTAAGCCTCACTAAGCCTCCAAGGTAGGTCAGGGAAAACATTATCACCTCCAGGTTACAAAGGAGTAAGCTGGATTCATTATGCCGAGACATGAGTTTGCCAAGGTTATACAACTAGTAAATGGTTAAGCCAGAACCAGAGATCAGTTGTCAAAGATCACTGATGAAACCGTAGATAAAAGCTGTTTCAAACATGACAAGTATACAGTTCTGCTTCTTAATACTACTCCCTGAAGAAGAAAGATCCCTTTGTTGTGACAGTGAGTGGAGAACAGGCTATGCTCTAAAGGCTAATTAAAAACGGGGGCTCCCACATCCACCCTTCGTTCTTGGATTGGCAGAGACTACACAAAGAAACACAGACATTTCTAGAGCACGCAAGGATGTCCATGTACTCCACTGCTTCTACGCACAGAGGAGTTTGTAGGTCCACGGGAAAACTAAGGCTAAGGAGGAGAGCCACGGTGCTACTCTGAGACAGTGTGCAGTGTGGCCATGTACCCAGATTGCTTGATCCATCTTCAGGATGAACAGGGCTCTGGCAGGTCAGATCTGCCATTAGATAAGCGAAGTGATTCCTTCACATTATTTTTCTCAGAAAGATCTTATATAGGAGAAAACTTTGAGATTGAACATATTTCCCTCCTGCTGAACTTTGAGGCTGCCACACACACCCTCACCCCATTTTTAAAGGCTTGGGGTTATTACTTTTCCTGAAACTGAGGAGAGCATTCATCCTCTCAGCCTTGCCTGTGAAAAGGTTTTCCTCTTTCTTCGGTAGGATCTACACATCACTGATAAAGCACAGAGGGCAGCTAAAGCCTTGTAAGAAAACAGGCTAAGTGGAGGCCAAGAAGAAGACAGAAGTATTGACAGTAAGTTCTTAGACAGCAAATAAGACAAACCAGCCAGAGTTTTGTGTGCCCAAACCACCTGGATTTCAGAATGCATCTTATTAATGTAGCTCCTATAAATTCATGGTGATGAGGGAATACAAAAAAAGACACTGTCATGGTGCAAGAAGAATCTACAACTTGAGTTTTTTAAGAATAACTCAAGAGACTGCATGTTTCATGAGGACAGAGTTGAGATAGTTCCACTCCCATTCTTCTCCTAGGAATTATTCTAAAAATAATAAGGCAAAAAATGAAAACATAAAATCCATCTTTGATGAAACCCTGAACCATAATACATGAAGAGAGAAAGTACATGAAGAAAGGTAAATGACTTAGCAGAGCAGAGGAAGGTAAAAATTTAGTACCTCCAGAGAGAGATTCCAAAGGGAGGCAAACCAATTCAAGCTGCAACACCCCCCACAAAAAAAAAGAACAGAAAGTCACAGGACTTGGGGTATCAGGTACTCTAAAAAGCTATGGTTGAGTTTGGAGTAACTTAATAAAAGTATCCCTCCTAAAAATAAAAGTTATAACATCAGGACAAAATTTAAAAAATAAAAAATAAACTATATGAAAGCACTGGAAAGTGACCAAAACAAGGCAGAAACTGAAGGGAGGTTAACCCTCAAAAGATGGGAACTACAGTAGATGAGATTTAATGTTTCTGGGGTTTCACCTGAGGGCACTCCCCTATCTGCAGTGTGGAATTGGCAAAAAGCTTAGTCTTACTGCCTTGAAGAGTTAGAGGACAGAATTCAGTCTAGCAGAAAGACTGGAAAATTACAAGGGAAATCCCAGAAAGGGGGGACCCACAGAGGGTATGATCCCCAAAATCTGAGTATAAATAAGCTCTACCCAAATTCCTGGTTGGTACTATTATTTCATGAGGGAAACTCCAGGTGACAACAAAAACAGCAGCAGCTAGCTAGAAGAATTTAGTGGATTTCCACTGTTGCCCATCTCAGAGAAGACAGAGTTTGAAGTCTGCAACCAGCTAAGCTGACTTATTTGAAGAATAAAAATCAACACTGTTTGGATGAAAATAACTAAATCCAGAATCTCTACAACTTATTATTCACAATTTCCTGTATACAATCAAGTTATTAAATACAAAGAACAGAAATATGTGATGCATAGTCAAAGGAGGAAAAGTAAATCATTGAAACCAATCCCAAGGTGACACTGATGTTGGAATTTGTAGATAAAAGTTTTCATTAGGAATATATCCAATGACTTAAATAAAAATATAAACATAGTAAATGAACTGATGCAGATTCTCAACAAAAAAATGGAAATTATAAAAAATGAAAAGTCTAGAACTAAAAAGTATAAAAGAAATAAAAAATTCAATAGATGGGCTTAAGAAAAAAATGGAAATAACAGAAGAAAGACTCCATGAACTTGAAGATTGTTTGATAGTAATCTCTCCAATCTAAAATACAGAGAAAAAGGACTATGGGAAAATGGACAGAAACTCAGGGACTTGTGGTTCAACATAAAACAGTCTCACAAAAGTCCCAGAGAGGAGACAGAGAGAATGGGGTAAAAATAATACTTGAAGAAATAGTGGTTGAAGTTTTCCCAGATTTGGTGAAAAGTATCCAAAAAACTCAGAAAAATGCAAGCAGGCACAAAAGTCCCAGAGAGGAGACAGAGAGAATGGGGTAAAAATAATACTTGAAGAAATAATGGTTGAAGTTTTCCCAGATTTGGTGAAAAGTATCCAAAAAACTCAGAAAAATGCAAGCAGGATAAGTGCAATGAAAAATCACATCTAGGAACATCATGAT
This sequence comes from Galeopterus variegatus, assembly GCF_000696425.1. NCBI lineage: Eukaryota > Metazoa > Chordata > Mammalia > Dermoptera > Cynocephalidae > Galeopterus > Galeopterus variegatus. The sequence continues at coordinate 14,161 of NW_007730911.1, read as the reverse complement.
CAAACTGTTGAGAGCCAAAGATAAAATCTCAAAAGTTGCCAAAGAAAAATAATGCATTACATATAGACTGAAGAACAACAAAATGAATGGCAGATGATTACTTCTGATTAGAAAAATAAGGCCAGAAGGCAATGAAATAGTGTCTTTAAAGTGCTAAAAGAAAAAAAAATCACTCAACTCAGACTTCTATATCCTTCAAAATTGAAGGTAAAATAAAGTTGTTTTCTTTTTTTTTTTTTGTCTTTTTTACTGACCAGCAACGGGATCGCAACCTTTGGTGTTGCA
>NW_007730911.1:5447-13865 GCF_000696425.1 Galeopterus variegatus | reverse complement strand
TCAGACTTCTATATCCTTCAAAATTGAAGGTAAAATAAAGTTGTTTTCTTTTTTTTTTTTTTTCGTCTTTTTTACTGACCAGCAACGGGATCGCAACCTTCGGTGTTGCACCCACACCGCGCTCAGCCAGTGAGCGGGAACCGGTCTGTATGTGGGATCCAAACCCTCGGCGGGAGCGCCGCCGCACTCCCAAGCGGCGCACTCTCCAGTGCGCCACCAGGCCGGCCCAAGTTGTTTTCAAATAAATGAAAACTTAGAGAATTGCCACCACATTATATGAAATGCAGAAAGAAGTTCTTCAGACACTAGACGGAAAATTGAATCTATGGGACCGAAGAACACTAGAAATGGTAAATACATATGTAAATGTAGAATACTGTACTTTTAAAAAACATGACCACTTAATGCTAATATTATAAAACTGTATTATAGGGTTTATAAATTCATATAGATGTAAAATATATGAAAATAATACTAAAAAGTACAGGGAGATAATTGAAACAAGTCACAATAAAATTTTAAAAGACTAAAATATTACAATGTGTGTTTTCTGACCACAGCGTAATTAAATTAGAAATAAATAGCAAAAAGATATCTAGAAAGGTCCCAAATATTTGAAAATTAAACAGCACACTTCCAAACAACTTATTCATCAAAGAAATCACAGGGAAATCTGAAAATGTTTTGAACTGAATGAAACAAAAACATAACATATCAAATTTTATGGGATACAGCTTAAGCAGAACCCAAATGGAAATATTTAGTATTCATTGTTCATACTAGAAAAAAAGAAAGGTTTAAAATCAATAGTCTAAGTTTCCACCTTAAGGAGCTAGAAAAAGATGAGTAAATTAAACCCAAAATATGCAGAAGGAAAGAAGTAATAAACATACAGCAGAAATCAACAAAACAGAAAACAAACAGTAGATAAAAAATAACAAATCCAAAAGTTAGTTTCTGAAAAGTTTAATGAAATTAATAAACTTTTGATTAGGATGAGCAAGAATAATGGAAAACATAAACTGTCAATATCACGAATGAAAGAAGGTACAGATCCTACAGATATTAAAAAGCTAACTATAGAAATTATAAAGTATATTATGGTAAAAAAATTAATGACAGATTAAATAAAATAAATTTCTAGAAAAATAAAACTTGCTAAAACTGACACAAGATCAAAAAGAAATTTCTAATACTGTGTATATCTATAAAATTTGAATGTATTATCAAAAGCCTGCACACAAAGAAAACCCCATTAGATTGTTTCACTGGTGAATTCTATCAAACATGTAAGAAAGAATTTATGTCAATTTTATACAAACCCTTTCAAAACATAAAGAAGGGAATACTTTCCAACTAATTATAAGGTCAACATAATGCTGATACTAAAAACTGATAAAAAAAGAAAAACATTACATAGTTACAAAAAAATTTAAAACAATATTACAAAATTGAATCCAGTAATATATAAAAGGATAATATATCATGACCAAAAAGGTATACCCCAGAGTGCTAGATGAGTTTAACATTGAAAAACTTAATAAATGTCATTCACTATATTAACAAAACTAAATGAGAAAAATATATGATGTAGAAAAATAATTTGTCAAAGTTTAACACCAAGTCATAATTAAAACTCTCAGAAAGTCAGCAATAGAAGTGAAATTCCCCAACCTGATAAAGGCCAATCTTTGAAAAACCTGTAGAAGATATACTCAATGGTGAAACATTAAATGCTTTTCCTCTAAGAGCAGGAGCAAGGGAAAAATGTCTGCTTTCACTACTTTTACTCAAAATTTGATTAGAGGACCTAGCCAGTGCAATTAGGCAAGAAAAATAAATAAAAGTAATAAAAATTGAAAGGAAGAAGTAAAATTCTCTCTATTCACACACAACTTGTAGAAAATCCCTAGGAATCTACAAAAACGTTACTATAATTAATAAGCTAATTCATCAACAGGATATAGTCAATGCACAAAACTTAATTATGTTTCTACATACTAGCAACAACTAGAAAACAGTTTTAAAAATAATTTTACTTACAATAGCATTAAACTCATAAAATACATAGAAGTAATTTCTTAAAGAGATGGGCAAGACCTGTACACAGAAAACTACAAAACATTACTGAGAGAAGTTAAAAAAAGTCCTAAATGAATGGAGAGACTCAATATTATTAAAATGCCAACGTTCCCCAAGTTGATCTATAGATTCAATGCAATTCAATCACAGTATCAATAGGTTTTTTAAATTGGCAAGCTGATTCTAAAATTTAGATGTCACTTCAAAGGACCTAGAATAGCCAAAACAAAAATAGTTTTAAAAAAACCACAAATTTGGACTTGACTTCAAGACCTATCATAGACAATAATATACTACCATAAGAATACATAAATATATCAATGGAAAGGGGGAAAGAAAGTCCACAAACAGACCCACACATGTACAGTCAATTGACATTTGACCAATTTGGGAAGGAAAGTCTTTTCAACAAACGGTGCTGGAAAAACTAGATAAAAAAAAGAAAATTGACCCCTTATCTCACACCATACAAAGAATAATTCAAGATGGATTATAGACCAAAGTATAAAAAGCTACAGCTGTAAAGCTTTTAGAAATAAACATAGGAGTATATCTTTGCAACCTGGAGGTAGGCAAAGATTTCTTAGACAGAAACAGAAAGCAATAGCCATAAAAGAAAAAAACAGACAGATTAGGTTTCATCAAATTAAAAACTTTTGCTCTTCAAAAAACACCATTAGGAAAATTAATAGGAAAACCACAGATTGAGAGGAAATACTGGTAAACATACAACTGACAAAGGGCTTATATCCAGAATAAAAAACTCTACAACTCAGCAATAAAAAGATATACAATCCTATAAAAATGAGCTCAAAACTTGAACAGACACTCCCATAGAAAGATATACAAATGGTCAATAGGCACACAGAAAAACATTGTTCAACATCATTAGTTATTAGAGAAATGCAAATTAAACACACAAAGACATATCAAACCCACTAGGATGATTTAATTAAAAAGACAACACCAAAAGTTGGCAAGGATGTGGATTACCAGAACTTCCATACAATACTGAAAGGAATGTAAATTGGTAAAATTGCTTTGAAAAAGCTTTGGCAGTGTCTTATAAAGGTATATATATATACACCTACTCTTTGGCCTAGCAATTCCACTTCTAGATATTTACTCAAGAGAAATAAAAATGTGTGTCACAAAAAGCCTTGTAGATAAATATTCATAGCATCTTTATTCATAATAGCCCAAAACTAGAAACAACCCAAATGTCCATCAATAGGATAATGAATAAACATATTGTGGTATATTCACACCATGGAATAAATATTACTCATTAATAAAAAGGAACAAACTACAGATATACACAACAACATGGATGAGTCTCACAGACATCCTGCTGAGCTATAAGCACAAAATAATACATACTGTACCTCAGGATTTCATTTATATGAAGTTGTTGATAAACAGCTAATTTAAAAAACACAGAACAGAGGTTGCCTCTGGAGGGGATAATGACTGAGAAGGAACATGAGAAAATGTTCTGGGGTGATGGAATTGTTCTATATCTTGCTAGGAGTGTGAGTTACATTTCTCAAAAGTCACTGAATTTTATACTTAATATTTATACATTTTGATGTATGTACATTTTACCTTTTAAAAAGGGAAGAAGAACAATAGGGGAAGGACAAGGTAGAAGAAGAAGAAGAAGAGGAAAAAAGAGAGGAAGCTGTGTGGAGGGTAGAGGACCGAAACTGAGAACTGCTTGAAAGTCTGTATACTGAACAGTGGACCCCCAAGCCGGTCCCCATTCCCCTCTCACTTAGCACAATTAATTAACTGCTTCCACTGCCACCTGTGAGGGAGTCAAAAGTTATAGTCTCTGAAGAAATGAGAACAATTGCACAATCAGAGGACTGTAGTTCAAGAATGGAGATGCTGAGGCATGAAAGTAAAAACCGAGAAATTAAGTGAAAGTCTGTGCATAGAATAATGTGAGACTCCCAAGCAGCTTCAGGACAACAGCAACCACACATATTTGTGCACTTGACACAGGAGACTGAAGCGTTGCTCTCTGAGGAAGCTGAAATACCCCAGAGTAAAGTCCTACAAATACTGATATTTCAGGGCCTCCAATAAAAAAAAAAAGCAACACTGAGGGTTGCGATCCCGTTGCCGGTCTGGTCTGGTACGGACGCGACACTGAGGGTTGCGATCCATTGCTGGACACGAAAAAAGAGAAAGAAAAGAAAGGAAGGAAGGACGGAAGGAAGGAAGGAAGGAAGGAAGGAAGGAAGGAAGGAAGGAAGGAAAAGCCCTGATACTACTTGAGGTGAGATGGCCTGGCCAGCTTCTGCTGTTTCACCTCCTCCTGCTGTCTGTCTGAATTGCATGAGACACCCCATGACAGGCCACCCAGTCCAGCCTTTCCTCATTCCTGACACACAGGAACTGTGAGAGAGAATAAAAAGATTGTAGTTGTTTTAAGCCACTAAGGTTTGTGATGATTTGTTAAGCAGCAATAGATAAATGGAACACTGACAATCGAGTTAACCAAAATTTGAGATATAACTACATTGGGACTATGGGAAGAGGAGAGAGGAATGAAAGAGAACTAAAAGTCTTCACCTACCGATCCTTAACGCTAGTAGATAATGTGTAAAAGAACAATGAGGAAATAGTTATACACACACACACACGTATATACATATATGGTAATACCAAGGTGGGGGAGGGAACAGTTAAAAGAGTTAAGAAGTAGTTATTTCTGGGAACAGACTAGAATGTATGGTTGGTAAGATCTACTGTTTTTATATTATAAGCTTTTTACCACTATTTAACTTTTTAATGTATGTTTAGTTACGACTTTGTTAAAAATATTTTTAAAGAGTAACAGAACACTACAGAAGACTCTTTCTCTCCAACCTTCAACAAAGAAACACATGACCTTACTTTGCATAAACACCACACATTTCCAGTGGTTACCAGTATAAATCACTGTGATGTGCTATCACTATGGGATAAGAGACATTCATATACAGTTGACCCTTGAATACAAGGGTTAGGGGCACCAACCCCTATACAGTCAAAAATTCACATATAACTTTTTGTTTTTTCTTTTTCTTTCTTTTTTTTTTTTCTTTCTGCGGGACACCTCAAAAAGGGCACATTTATTTTGGATAAAAAGAAAACGAGGTCTTTGTGGTTTGAGATAGAGAAAGATTAGAGAGGTGGGAAAAGGGAGATACTTTCCAATTCACGAGACAGAACAAAAAAAAAATGTGTTCAGGGACCTTAAAAGAAAAGAGTTTGATTTTAAATGTTACAAATACATGTACCCCACATGACGCGCCAGGCAGGCGGTAGAAGTGCGTTTGTTTTGTTACATCCACCATCAAGATCTCCTTCACTGTCCTGGGAAAGGCCTGTTTGTCCCTCCACCCCCACTGTTGAACTTTGGACAAAGTTTGAGAAAGCCCAGGCACCTGCAGCTCTGACGGAAACCAGCGGGGAGTATAGGAGAGCCCGTGTCTTCTCTCCAGTTTTCAGTCTCCAGATTCCAGGCCCTTTTAACAAGCGGAGTGTGCATCCAGCTTCTGCACCTGAGACAGAAGAGCTATTCTGGGGAGGGGGACCTGGATCCTCCCTGTTGCTTTGTGAAGGCGTGCACCGGCAGGAGGGAGGCCGGCCTGCCCAGCAGTGCCTTTGCTGGAAAAGGCCGAGAATAACTTTGGACTCTTGGAAAACTTACCTACCAATAGTCTACTGTTGACTGGAAGCCTTACCATAACACAGTCCATTTACATGTGTTTTGTATTTTATATGTATTATATACTGTATTCTTATGATAAAGTAAGCTAGAGAAAAGAAAATGTTACTGAGAAAATCATAAGGAAGAGAAAATACATTTATTGAAAAAAATTCTTGTATAAATGGACCCGTTGTTCAAGAGTCAACTGTACATTGTCCTAGACCTTGAAATGCTTGTGATCTGGTAGGGGAGAAAGAATAAAGAAACTCAAAAGAAAAATAGCCTAGTTTTCCCTGATTTAATCAGGTAAGTGGTATGGACAGCCAGCGCTATAAGCATTGGAAAACTGACAGTGAACTATAAAAATAGGAGAGACCAGAGGACGCTTTGCTGAAGAAAACAGGGGGCCCTTATTTGGGGACTAAAGATAGGATCTGATGTCCTCGTCTTATTTATTAGCACATTCATTTTCTTTGGAACCTCCAGTATCTCAGCTCCACTCTGTCTCTAGGCCACTCTCTAATATTCTCACATGCCCTTTCCTGGGTTCCAGTGAGCCATCCAGCCTCAGAGCCTCATCACTAGTAATATTAATGGTAAACTTCTGGAAAATTAGCCACAATAATGACAACGATCACTTACATGTAGGCCTTTACAGATCACAAAACTTATTTCATCCTCAAAATTATGAAGTAAGCAAGAAATTATTTTACCCATTATACAGAAAAGAAATCAGGAGATTCAGAGAGTTAAGTGAATCCCCTAATAGCCCACAGCAAGTAAATGGCAAATTGGGATAAAAATATGTATCTTGAGACTCCAGAGTTGGATAAACTCAATCCATCCAAAACACAAATTGGTATAATTCTACGCATGCTGCCAGAACCCTTGGCAAGACAGAGCCATAGGGTTAGACATGGAAAGACAGGGGAAAGGTAACTCCTAAATTTTCACTTCATCAAGGGTCTTTGAACTTAAGTAGAGGAGTTAGGATACAAATAACACACTTTGGGAGAGCCACAGTTTACAGTACTCATTGGCTCTAACTAAAAGCAAAGAGGGTTCCGGATGGAAGCAGCAATGGTTAGAAAATAGACTAAATAGAGAAAAGAAAAGAAAACTGCAGAAAATGGAAGTCAAGCAATATGCTCAGTTCTGATAATATAAGGGAATCGGTAAACAGCCTCCTCACAGATCTTGGAGGAAAAACAGAACTCAAGAACACTCCCAGCTGGAGATAGGGAATTAAATGAGTTCTCTAACTTAAGAGGCCTCAAGGGAGAGAAGTAAAAAGCCAGAAACATCAACAGCACTTCTGGGAGAGAAAAGGCGAGGAGGGTGGATGTAGCAGTAACTTAGAAGCCTGGGAATTAGCATTCAGGAGCATTCATAGCCATGAAAGAGCCCATCAGTGAACCTAACTTTGCCCTCAACTGCTTAAAACAAGTGCAAAAAAACAAACAAAAGCTGAAAACATTTGACCAAATTCCCAAACCAGTTGTGATTTTTACCAAGAATCAAACCACAGTATTAGTAATACCATTGAGCAGTCATGACTATTTATGGTTTACCAAGCATTTTTGCATGCATTAATTGCATTAATGCAGACTTCCTCCTATTGAAGGAGGAAACTGAGGCCTCCGAAAGTAAAATAACTCATCCATGGTCATACAGCTATTTAGTGGTAGAACTAAAAATAAAACTCAGGTCTTTGGAATCTCAGTTGACTTCAGCTTGAAAGAAAAATTCTAAAAATATCTAATCTTGAATGTCCAGCTGACAACTGCTTATCCATCCATTTTATTTGGATAGTATAGAAATAGTTCATGAATAAACAATTTAAAGGATTTGATTACAGGCTATTTACTGCATTCAAAAATGGACATGGAGGAGGGCAGCAAAAGTCTGAGCTGACCTTTTGCACAAATTAGAATTTAGATAAAATTGATTTGATCTACTAATTCAGTCAAAACATGCTATTTGTAAAAACTCAATCAATATAGAAATGTTTAAAGGAGAAGGATATAATGTAATAATTTCATTCCTTGTATTAACAACTTAAAAAAATTGAAATTGAACTTGAACAGGGTGTTATAAAAAATTAAAAATAATTTAAATAAATAAATACACAAATAACCTGGGGGGGGAGGGAAGAAGACACAACAATTGCAATTCCTTGAAGTTAATATGACAAGCGAACAGATAGGAGGTTGTTGGGAGGGAGGGAGGCGGGAGAGGGAGGATGGAGGAAGGTTTCGGTAATGGGCCACAATAACCAACCACATTGTATATTGACAAAATAAAAATAAAATAAAATAAAATAAAAATAAAAAAACGATGAACATGTCATTTGAAAGTAAAAAAACTAAAACTAAAAATATCTTGTTTTAAAACTCAGAATTCAGTTTTTTAAAGCATATGAACAGGTCCCATTTGACCTGACCGATTAGACCCTGTGTAAACAGACTCATTTCTGTATACATGGGCCATAAGAAATAGTTGGAAGAATGAATTGGAATACATAGAGAGGAAAATGAGATGAACAGAATTCTCATGCATTCAAGGAAATGTAAATTTGGAAAGACAGGTGAATTCCTGGAGGAGAGAGAGAGTGGGCACAGTGCTACAGGGAA
>NW_007730911.1:1307-4447 GCF_000696425.1 Galeopterus variegatus | reverse complement strand
TATTTGGGTCTTCTCTGTGTGTGTGTGTGTGTGTGTGTGTGTGTGTGTGTGTGTGTTAATCTACCTAACGGTGTGCCTATTTTGTTTATCTTCTCAAAAAACCAACTTTTAGTTTTGTTAATCTTTTCTATTTTGGGGGGGGTCTCTATTTCATTTAGTTATGCTCTGATCTTAATTATTTCTTTCCATCTACTGCCTTTAGGTTTGGATTGTTGTTTTTTCAAGTTCTTAGAGGTGTAGCATTAGGTCGTTTATTGGAGTCTTTCCATTTTTTTGATATAAGCATTTACTGCAATAAATTTCCCCTTTGTACTGCTTTTGCGGTATCCCACAAGTTTTNGGGAGGGAGGCGGGAGAGGGAGGATGGAGGAAGGTTTCGGTAATGGGCCACAATAACCAACCACATTGTATATTGACAAAATAAAAATAAAATAAAATAAAATAAAAATAAAAAAACGATGAACATGTCATTTGAAAGTAAAAAAACTAAAACTAAAAATATCTTGTTTTAAAACTCAGAATTCAGTTTTTTAAAGCATATGAACAGGTCCCATTTGACCTGACCGATTAGACCCTGTGTAAACAGACTCATTTCTGTATACATGGGCCATAAGAAATAGTTGGAAGAATGAATTGGAATACATAGAGAGGAAAATGAGATGAACAGAATTCTCATGCATTCAAGGAAATGTAAATTTGGAAAGACAGGTGAATTCCTGGAGGAGAGAGAGAGTGGGCACAGTGCTACAGGGAAGTAAATATTTCCACTTGTCTCAAAATCATTCAGAGAGCACTATCATGAATTTGGAGCTCACAAATGATAGTTTCTGCTAAATTCTGCAACCCTGAGGATCACAGATGGCAGAGCCAGCCCTGGGCAAAAAGCTTAGCTCCTGTACTTCAGCTTCCCTTTTCCATCTTCTTAGAGTGATTTCTCAGCACTCCCATCGTAATGCTGCTTTCTGATTCCCTTCCCCAATATACCTTTCTGTCAAAAAAGACTTTGTGTGCATCTTTAAATGTATTTAAAAGCTTTATATTATCTTTCTCCCAGAAGTTTGCATTTTAAGCCTTTCTTTAATGAAAGAAAAACACTGCATTAGTGAAAGGAATTTTCAGCATTCACCAGCCATTTTAAGGAAAGTCTGCTTCCCCCAACAGAACCAAACCCAGCTAAAGAAGCTTCTTGGTGTCCCTAAAATCAAAGCCACCTCCAGTTTTTTTTTTTTTTTGAAGAGAGAAAAAGTAACACAATTCCCTTACATAAAGAGAAAAGAAATAACCCTACAGGCTCTCCTTGGCACTATTAAAAATAATGAACCAGACAATTGTATACCAGGAAAAAAATAGGTTTAGAAATAACACAACAAAACCTAAGTAATGATTCTGTGATCTGATCATGCCTCCTGTTCCCCAGTCACCCTGTTAAATGCAAACATCAAAAATAGTCAAATCTATTCTCCATCACTGATCCTCTCTCCTTGTTATGAACTGTTAACATTGTATCTGCTGCCAGGTATAAATGTATCACTGTACACTCAATTTAAATAGATCTAGTTCTTTTGTCTCAATTTTTCTTTCCATTTGTAACATGAGATCTTAAGGTTCTTCCTCTCATTGTATATACTGAATATCTACTATGTGCTCAGCACCCTGTCAAGTGCCAAATATATGAAATTTGAGTCTAGTTGGGAAGGCACACACGTCAACAAAACAAACAACAAACAATAGTAAAAAGTATATTAGTCCCATCTTCTAATTTCAGATAACTTTCCCCCACTCCATTGCAGCAACCTACTAAGATTCATGATGACATCCTGGACTTTATCATCATCATCATCATCATCATCATCATCATCATCACACACACACATGCACACACACACATACACATCACTTCAGCTTTTCCATTTTCAAACTCCAATTCCAACCTCCTATTCTTTCAGTCTCTTGCTCAGTGATTCTTCAATGTCACTTTGGAACTGCAATGCCCTTTCTCACATCCATCTGCCTTTCTCTACTTCACTTCTTATTCTTTCGGATTCCAGGTTCCGTCTTTAGAACCACTTCCTTGCAAATTCCCACCACACTCTTGCCCCCTTTTCCTTCTACTGTTGTACACCCCTCATAAAACTTCAACCCTGCTTGGATATATTCAGGCATCGCTTTTTACCATGTCTGCCCCTGAATAGCTGAAGATTGCTGAAGAAATTCCACAAACATGCAGGATGGTTTCGATTTAAATTCAGGATCTGTCCTCAAATGGGCTCTCCACACTTTATGGAAATCCTGTCACATTTCTATATTAATAATGCTCCTACACTCTTTAGGAGGAATATTTCTTACCTTCTCCTGCCCTCAGACCATGCACAGTCCTTCCTCACTCGCAGCCTCCCCTCTAAGTTGAGAAACCAAAAGCCATCTGATGAGAGTCCCTTCATCACTCCACCACTACATACACTAACTCATCCACATCTGAATGTGGATGCTGGACTTGGGTGCTGGATTCCTCCCTTCTTACCTTCTCAAAGGTATTCCTTCAGTGGTTACTCCTTCATTCTCTATCGTTGGTCTTTCTCCCTTATTATTGAATCATCCCAACAGCATCTTTTTAAAACTCTAGTATTGACTATTCTAAAAACAAACAAAATCATGAAACAGGAAAACTAACAAAATCAAAATCCTCTGGAAACCACATCCCAATCCAAATCATTCTGTTTTTCTGTTTCCCTTCACAGTCTAACATCTACAAAAACTGATCCACACATCCTGTTTTCATTTTCTCTCACTCCCTCATCATCCCACTCCAAGGTAAATTCTGTGCCCAACCCTGGGCCTGCTCAAAGACTTGCACAGAGGTAAATCCCATGACAATTTTCTGTCCTCATCTTACTCAACATCCGAGCAGCATGTGATGAGGTGATCAAAATGTTTTTCTTTCTTGGCCTCAGATACCATTCCCACCTGGTTTTCCCTCTCTCTCTTAGCCTGCTTCATTTTGACCTCATTTATTTTACAGGTTCCTCCTCCTCTACCTCATCTCTAAATTTTGGTGTGTCCCAAGACTCAGTCCTAGATCTTTTGTCTTCCCCAGTTACACTTTCTAGGTGTTTTTTTTTTTTTTTTTTTTTTTTTTTTTT
>NW_007730910.1:175480-176542 GCF_000696425.1 Galeopterus variegatus | reverse complement strand
TATCACCTACTTAGTTGATTAAATTAAGCTAATTAGCGTATACAGCACCTCACCTACTTATCATTTTTTTATCATTCTGGAAATATTTAAAATGTACTCTTCTAGCAATTTTAAATATACATACAATACATTATTATTAACTATAGTCACTATGCTGTGCAATAGATCACTAAAACTTATTCCTCTCAAAGCTGTGTACCCTTTTATCAATATCTCCCATTTCCCAATCTTCCCCCACCCCCATCCCTAGCCTCTGGTCACCACCATTCTACTCTCTACTTCTGTGAATTCAACCTTTTCAGAGTCCACATATATGAGAGATCATACAGTATTTGTCTTTCTGTGCATGACTTACTTCTCTTAGCATAATGTCCTCCAGGTTCATCCGTGTTGTTGCAAATGGCAGGATTTCCTTCTTTTTTAAGGCTGACTAGTCTTCCATTGTGTATATATACCACGTTTTCTTTTTTTTTTTTTTTTTTCCTTTTTGTCTTTTTNAGGGCGGTGAAAACATGCTATATAATACAGTCATGGTGGACACGTCATCACACATTTGTCAAAACCCATAGAATGTACAAGACAAAGAGTTAACCCTAGAATAAACAATGGGCTTTAGTTAATACTAATGTATCCATATTGGTTCATCAACTGTCATGAGTGTGTGGCACTAATACAAGACGTCAATGATCAGGAAACTGGGTGTGTGTGGTTGGGGGAGAAGGGGTTCCTCAGAACGCTCTGTACTTTCCCATCAATTTTTCTTTTCCTTTTTTGACAATAACATGCCATCTTTATTCATGCTAGTAAACCGGATGAATAAATGGCGAACACATCTTCATAGGATTTTTGTGTGTGCTTGTCTTCTATTTAAAAAATTTTTTTAACTAACAAGTTAAAATTGTGTATATTTACGGGGTACAATGTGATGTTTTGATATGTGCACACATTGTGGAATAATTAAATCAAGCTAATTAGCATATTAGCTACTTATCATTTGATTCTATCACCTACTTAGTTGATTAAATTAAGCTAATTAGCGTATACAGCACCTCACCTACTTAT
>NW_007730910.1:161907-174190 GCF_000696425.1 Galeopterus variegatus | reverse complement strand
AGCCAGTGAGCGGCCGGTCTGTATGTGGGATCCGAACCCTCGGCGGGAGCGCCACTACACTTCCCAAGCGGCGCACTATAGCAGTGCGCCACCGGGCCGGCCCTATACCACGTTTTCTTTATCCATTCACTTTTCGATGGACAGTCAGGTTGATTCCGTATCTTGGCTTTTGTGAATAATGCTGCAATGAACACGGGAATGCAGACATCTCTTCAGCATACTGATTTAAACTCCTTTGGATAATATACCCAGGGGAGGGATTGCTGGATCACATGGTAGTTCTATTTTTAATTTTTTGAGGAACCTCCATACTGTTTTCCACAACGGTTTACTAATTTACATTTTCCATTCCCTTTTCTCCACATCCTCACTAACTCTTATTTCATCTTTCTGATAATAGCCATTCTAACAGGTGTTAGACGATAGCTCATTATGGTTTCAATTTGCCTTTCCCTGATGATTAGTGATGTTGGGCATTTTTTCATATATCTGTTGGCCATACATACCATATGTTTATCATTCACTGGTGGTGACAGCACTTAAAATCTACTCTCTAAGAAATTTTCAAGTATACGATACATTGCTATTGACTATAAGCACCATGTCATATAATTGATCACCTGAATTTATTATTCCTGTTTAACTGGAATTTTGTGTCCTTTGACCAACATCTCCCCAACTCTTAACTCTTTGTAAACCTAAAACCACTCTTTTAAAAGAAGGGTCTGTTTCTGAGATTTGTTTTAATCCGGTATGACAAGACACACAGACATGGAGATGACTGTCATGAAGGAAAAAGTTTATTCTCAGATTCCTAGAAACAGGAAGCAGCAGGATTAGTCAGGAGGCGGAAGGAAAGGGGGTGAGAGCCTTTGTTGTGGTTACCATACTTGATTAAAACAAATCCAAGATACTCTTAAGACACCCCATTCCACTTCGAGGTATTGACACCCAAAAGAATTGAAAACAGATATGGTAGTTCCCCATATGCACGGGAGCTGCATTCCAAGACTCCCGGTGGATGCGTGAAACCACGGACAGTACCAAATCAGATTGCTGTCAATTGAAACACGTTTCTGTTCATGTCTTCCACCCACAAATGTAATGCCTGTTCTGTCTTAACTAAGCACGTATCACACCCTGTGGCTGTAAATTTTGTGATCTGAGGTGCAACAGCAAAACTAGCATGAATTTCTTTTTCCTTGTTCACAATTCCAAGAATAGAAGATTCATTCTTACCAATTCTTTTCCTTCCTCAAGCCCATAACTTTCAGCCTTTTACTTAAACAAAGCACTTCATGGTTTCTCTTTGGCATACCTGGGTTGCCAGAATCACTACTTTTGTGCTTGGGAGTCATTATCAAGTAAAATAAGTGTTACTTGAACACAAGCACTGCAATACCATGACTGTCGATCTTATAACCGAGATGGCTATTGACTAACAAATGCGTAGCACATACAGCGTGGATGCATGGGACAAAGAAATAAAAGAACAACTCAATATAATGGAATATTATGCAGCTATAAAAAGGAATGAAGTACTGATACATGGTACAACATAGATGAACACTGGAGACATTATGCTCCGCAAAAGAAGCCAGGCAGAAAAGGTCTCATATTGCATGATATATGTGAAATATCCAGAACAGGCAAATCCGTAGCGACAGAAAGTAGATTACTGGTTGACAGGGGCTCGAAGGAAGAACGAGGGGGTTACTGCTTAAATGAGTAGGGGATTTGGGGGGGGTTGATGAAAATATTTTGGGACTAGTTAGAGGTGGTGGTTGTACGACATTGTGAATGTACTAAATGCCACTGAATTGTAATCTTTAAATGGTTAATTTTATGTTATGTAAATTTGACTTCAATTTTTTAAAAAGAAAAATATAATATAGGAGGTGAGATGTGGGTGGGGCATAAAGAAAATAAGATTATCCAGGTGTAGAAAACTATTAAAGCTGGTGAAGGGTGCTTATACTAGCCTCTCCATTGGTATATATGATTAAAATGTTCCATAATAAAAAGTTGGGTTTTTTTAAAGAGGAAGATTTCCGGTGATGGTAAAAAACACTGATGTCAAAGAAACAGGGAGAAATTTGAAAAAAAAAATAGTTTTGTAAAACAAAAAAGTGGAAAATTCAATATTTCTAAAGTAATAAATTGCTATAAATAATATGTGATTTTAAAAATGAACATATAGCTAGATTAATAAATAAAATATTTAAGTAAGCATATGATTCTGCATTCCTAAAAGTTTATATATTCAAGTAGGCAAAAAACCTGTGTTTTAGGTTTCTTCTTGGGAAGAGGCATTGCATTTGTCTCCTTATATTCTAGCACTGAAGATATATTTCTGTAATGAACAAGAGTACCCCACCGTTAGAAGTTGTCCTCATCCCTAGAGCTATGTCGCCATGCTTCAGCAGAGCCTGTGTGGCACATCGCACTCACAAGGCCAGCCAAGCTGCTTGGCTCAGAGTCCTTGCCCACCACCCACCTCACCCACCAATTCAGTTTCCATGCTGGAGAATTCTGATCTGCTGTCCACAGAAATGGTAAGTCTAGACCTTCCCAAATAAGATCACATTATTTTCATTAAACTCCCAAAGTGAGATTTACTTCCAGCCCACCTTGCTGGTACTGGGCCCCAGCTTCCACCACGTTATCCGTCTGCATTACTTCCGCATGTCCCCTAGGGGGCTGCCTCTCATGGACTCAAGGTGAATTTCTCAATTTCTCCCTCTCTGGCCTTCTGACCACACCTGTCTCTTGTGAGATGACCTCACCCTGGATGCACAGTTCTTCTGACAGTGTCTCCACTGCTTCTGCCCATCTGACCCCTAACCTCCTTGCTTTGACATATGACCCTTGGTTCCCCACAGCACAGCTAAGGGCAGGCCCTAACAGCAGGTGAGAGGGTACTGAACGTTAACGCATGGTCAGCAAGCTATTTTTGTAAAGGGCCAAATAATAAATACTTTAGGTGCTGTGGGCCACATACGGACTCTGTCACATATTACTCATTATATATTTATTTTTAACAAGCCTTTAAAAATACAAAAACCAATCTTAACTCTGTGGACTGTACACAATGGTCTGCAGGTGGATCTGACCCACAGGCCGGAGTTTGCGGACCTCTCACTGAGAAGCTCCCAGCTGAGTCTTAGAAGGGGCTGCAGTCCGGGGCCATGGGTGCTGACCCACCTTCCAGGGTTCTTCCTGCCCGACTCCCAGCCTCAGTCCTCTCAGCAGGAGCCAGTTTCTGGAGAAATCACTTGTACCAGTCAGGTTCTCAGAGAAACAGAAAGAACAGGATATGTATACATAGAGAAGAGAAAACTACAGTCAGTCTTTAATTATTTTGAAGAATTGGCTCAAGCAATTGTGGAGGCAGACAGGTCCAAAATTTGCAGGGCAGGCCATCAGGCTGGAGACCCAGGGAAGACTTAATGCTGCAATCTTGAGTCTGAATTTTGTAGGCAGGCCAAGCAGGCTGGAGACTCAGGCCAGGTTTCTATGTTGCAGTCTTGAGGCCGAATTCCTTCTTTTTTGGAAAGCCTCAGCCTTTGACCTTGCAGCCTGCACCTGGATGAGGCCCACTCACATTATGGTGGATAATCTGCTTTACTCAAAGTCTACTGATTTAAATGTTGATCATGTCTAAAAAATACCTTCACAGCAACATCTAGACTGCTGTTCCACCAAACGATGGGCACCTTAGTGAGCTGAGTTGTCACATACAATGAACCAGGCTCGGTGGCCCTGAGGCCTGGGGAGAGAAAGGGCTTTGCTTTCCCTTCTGTCTGAGGCCTTCCTCCCACGCTTCATTTTTTGTCCAAGAACTGACCTCTTTCCAGCATGACTCACAGTGACATTTCCACTCCTTTCAGGAGAAACACCACCCCCACTTGCACTGATAAAGGGCATTTCCTTACTGCTGGGTCAGGATGATGAGACTCAAACTCTGGTTTCAGCCCTGCCCCTAACCTGCTGTGGGGCCCTGGGTGGGCATTCCACAGCCCCAGGCCTCCTGACGATGCCAGACCCAAATACTCAGAAGGAGCCACACAGAGCAGGTGTTCCACAGATCCTTGTTCGATGGCCTTCGCTTTAGAAAGCTTTATCGAATCAGAAAATAGCTTTAAGGGCTGGCCAGCGGCTCACTTGGGAGAGTGTGGTGCTGACAACACCCAGTCAAGGGTTAAGATCCCCTTACCGGTCATCTTTAAACAACAAAAAAAGAAAAGAAAATAGCTTTACTCACCATGCACCTTGCCCCCAGCTTTCTGTCACGGTGCCCATGTTTTTGCCCGCAGATCAATATCGGGGTGTTCGCAGCTTGGATCCAAAGCTGAAAATCTCCTGGCCAAGTAATGAGAACCTGCCACTGACAAGTGCCTACCACATGCCAAACACTGTATCTAACCCTCAGAACCACCTGCAAGCAAGACAGATGCCACCCTCCCCATGCCGTCATTCACAGCGGTGCCCTGGGAACGAGCACAGAGCTTTCCAGGATCGAAAACACCCCCTCAGAGGTGGAGTCATCAGAAACAACAATTTATACTTCCAAGCAAACAAGTGACTCATCAGCAAGAAGGGAATATTTTGGTCTGGGGAGTTGTCAAGGTATTCAGAGGTGTGTGTGTGTGTGTGTGTGTGCGTGTGTGTAGAAGTTCGGCTCCAGCTGGAAAGAGACAGAGGAAGTTGGGTCAAAATGGGTAGAAGAAGTTGTGGTCAGAGGACAGTCACGCTGAGGATTTAATTCTCTGGAAGACACTGGGTATGCTGACCTGGGTTGGCAGTTGGAAACATTTCATAATGCAACTCTCCAAGTCGATGTGTATTCCCTGTAATCGAGGGCTTGCCAATCACTGAGAAATAGCGATCTTCTGACGGCACTGGGCCATACAAGTGGAAGAATATTTTGCCCTAAAGTTGCTAATGTTTGCTCAAAGATTATCTTTAATTTAATTATCAGCTATTTTAGTAAGTAACTACTAAGCATAGGCAATGTCCCAGGCTCTCTGGGAAGTACAAAGATGATTCAGATCGAGGATCTATCCTCGAGAAATTTGTAATATCTTCGTATGATTCTCCACGAAAGGGGTACCACCAAAAATTTTTTAAAAGTGTGGGGGACACCACAGCCACATGTCAAGGGGCAGAGATGATACTCCTCTTATAGAGAAGAGCAGCAAATATTTGGAACAGTAAAATAATCAATCACAGTCCACCCTCTTGGTGAATCTTTGCTTCCCTCTCTTCCCACTAAAATATCCTTCCACTAGGAAAAACCCCAAATCCCATCCAGTCATGGCATCGGGATCAAAGTCTAGGGTCTCATGATAGTCTCCATTTCAGATCAGTTGTGGCTCCTCTTGATCCACAGACCAATGAACAAAACTGACAAGTTATCTGCCCTCGTCCCCAATATTCACCAACACACAATGCAGGAACGGGACAGATTAACCCAGTAAACACTCCCACTCAGCAGCCACTGGTCCACGGCAGTTCTAAAAGGCATATGCCCTAAGTGTACCTCGCAAAAGCTCCCTACCCAGGATGGGGGGAAATTCCTTGACCAGGTCTTGGTTCTGTCTCTGGAAGTGGCTCCCTGTTCTATTGATTCTTGTGGCTGTTGGGTCCCCCATCTGGGAGGTCATTAAACTCAATAACCACCCCTGAAGTAGGTGTTGAACGAGGGGTTCTGCATGCAGTTCAGCAGCTGTCTCATCTTGCCTCCTGCCTGTAGAGTGTTGGGGAGGTCAAAGAGTCATTTCAAGTATTGAGAGGGTCACTGTTTCTTTTACAGAGTTTCAGGTGTGAGGGACATTTTCTGTGTGCCTTGATGCATTGAAATTTGTATCTGCTGGTTTCATATCAATCTTCTCTTTGTGTTTAATAGTGTGTATGGTTGTGGACTCTCTCCTCCATCCCACCCCCAAGAAGGCCATTCAGGAAACAGAAGAATCAGTAAAAATTGGTGGGCTTTGAATAAGAACACCCTTGCAGGGAAATATTGGGCCTATTTTTCAGGCTCAGAGGGGCCGAAATAATGTCTGAAACTCAGACCATAGTAGCAGGGCTGGGATGTCAGATTCGGTCTTCTGATTCCCACGCAGAGCTCCTTCCCCCAGTGAGGGGCCTGGAAAGTTTCAATGCACCTGTCCCACTCCCCGGTCCTCCAGGAAGGGGATGGTGGACCCGCTGCTGCAATCCAAGGATCTCAGGTCAATGCCAGGCCAACTCACGCAGGGCCCCCCGAGGAGGGGTCTTTGCTTTTCACCAGCCTGTGATCGCTCCCAGGCAGCAACGCCAAGAGACAGATGAGGCAAGACATCGAGGACATGCAACTCCAGGAATTACCACCGGGAGCTGCACTGCAGGAGCAACTCAGCCGCAAACCTCATCCAAAATCCTCTCCGCATCTGCCCCCAAGCCACAGCTACTGAGACACACGTGAATTGTGGCCCCCCTCGTGATGCCCGTTGCCCACATTGGCATGTGCTTTTGCTCATCATGACGCGCTGCCATGAGTGGGGGCCTAGTCCGTAGCCAGGGCAACCCCGTTGTGGCCCCCCTCGTGATGCCCGTTGCCCACATTGGCATGTGCTTTTGCTCATCATGACGCACTGCCATGAGTGGGGGCCTAGTCCGTAGCCAGGGCAACCCCGGGCGGAATTTGTGGGTCCCTGGGCTCCAGGTCCTCAGATTCCTTCTGTGTGCATGGGTTTCCTCCCTCTTCTTACCACAAGAACACAAACCAGGCCATCACTCTGCTTCCTTTCTCTCCCTACTTTGCTTCTTTCTCCTATGTCTGAATCTGTCCCCGCGAGATGAGGGTGACCTCTACGACTTCCCAAGCTTTCTCAGTGGCCTCCTGTTATGCCTCAGCCAACCTTGATACCTCTGCCAGCTTCTTTGAGTAGCTTCTCCCCAGATCCTAATTTCCTTGCCAGCAACAAGGAGTTTGTACTTCACTTCCAGCCAGTGAGGAATCACCTGTGGGCTTGAGCCCAGGTCTGTTCTTTGGGAAGATTGGTCCGGTACTGCTGGGGACTGGGGTGCTGTCAATAATAATAACAGTGATAACTATACTCTGCTGATCACTTGCTTTGCCAGGTGACTTACATACATTACTTCTAATGTTTTGAGCGTAGCTTTATCGTCCCCATTTTACAGCTGAGAACATAAACGTTAAGAGGACTACTCAGCCTGTTTAATGTCCCCAGCCGATGAGTAGAAGAGCCTCCATTCAACCCCATATCCATTTGGCTCCGACGCCTGTGTCTTTCCTGTGTCCTCTCCAGAAAGAAACCAGAGGCAGTGGATACCACTTAGGAAACCACAGGCGATGACAAAGGCCAAAGTGAGGACAGCATAGTGGGAATTTAGATGTGGCAGATGTAAGTCCTTGGCGATGCAGAGTTTGGGTGACTGGTGATCCTGGGGAGGGGCCAACAGGGATGAGAAGTAGTTGCAATGAATTACTTTTGTATGAACTTTATAAAACACTTCTACAAATATTAACTTGTTCTTCGTCACAAATTGGGGAAGTAAATCTTATTATCCCCCTTAGTTCAGTCACAGATGCTCCTTGATTTACAATGGGGTTACGTTGTGATAAACCCATTGTAAGTTGAAAATATCCTAATTCGAAAATGCACTTAATGTACGTAACCTACCAAACATCATAGCTGAGCCAAGCCCACCTTAAATGTGCTCAGAACACGTACATTAGCCCACAGTTTAGGCAAATCATCCAACCCAAAGCCTATTTTATAAGAAAGGGTTGACTAGCTCGTGGAGTTTATTGAATAAGTGAGAACAGAATGGCTGTACGGGAGCTCGGAGTGCAGTTGCCATTGAAGGCAGACGACTGTCGCACCATCATGAAGTCTGGGACCCTCCGTATTCTGATTCAAAAGCCCACCCCTCACTCACTGACTCCCCTCACAAACTCTAGGGAATAAACCCTTGTAAAGGGGGTTCGACCTTTGGCTTTGGTATAATGTCGGTTTAAGCAGCAATGACTGCTATAGCAGAGTGGGTGGGATATTTCCCACACTCCATCCTTCTGGGTGGAATAGGCTGACCTTCATGCCCTGTTTCTGGAGGCTCCTCGGCATCAGGCTTCAGGTTGGGTTTGACCAGTGGGAGACACCAGCCGGTCGCCTAGTCCCTCTAGTGATGCAGCTGCTCTTATCAGTCCCAGAACCACACCTGCCCTCTCTTCTTCATGCCCGGGTCTGGAATGAGCCTCAGCCGTTCCCAGCCCTGGGCTCCTGCACCATCCCCACTTCATCCACACCTTTGTAAATAGTCCCTTTAATAAGTTCCCCTCGAGGGCCCCACGGTGAGTCTGTGTGCAATCTGTTTGCTCCAGGGCCTTGATAAGAAAGATAACACCCCCAAATCTCAGTGGCTTGACCCAATGAAAGATATTTTCTTGCTCAGGTCACAATCCACGGTGGGTATGTGTACACATGTGCACATGGGTGGAAACTCTAGGAGGAGACAGAGGAAGTTAGGTCAGAATGTAAACAAGAAGTTGTGGGCAGAGGATGGTCTGTCTAGTCAGATTTAGGTTTCTCTGGAAGGCATTGACATCGGTTGGCAGCTGGTGACATTTCAGAAATGGTTCTCTAGGTCACAATGTTCTCACTATAATTAGATGGTTGTCAGTCCTTGATAGATAGGAACCTCTTGTCAGCCATGTGCTGTGGGAATGAAAAAGTAATTGCCCTGAAGGTGTTAATGCTTCTCCACAGAAGAGAATCTCTATTTAATTGTCATTTACTTTAATAAGCAACTTCTAAGCATAAGGCAACATACGAGGCTCTCTGGGAGGCACAGAGATGACAAGCATTTAGGGTCTACCCTCAAGAAACTTGAAATATCTTCATATTTAGATTTTAAACTTACAGACAGCAAAATTCATTCTTTTTTATGTATAACGTTATCAGGTTTTTTGTTTATTTTCTTGTGTCTCTTTGCACATTTTTTGTTGAGACATAATTCACATAATTCACCATTTTAAAGTGTACAGTTCAGCAATTTTTAGTATATTCAAAGAGTTAGGCAATCATCACCACTAATTCTAGAACACTTTTTTTTTCCCTTTTTGTCTTTTTTCATGACCGGCAACGGGATCGCAACCCTCGGTGTCGCGCCCGCACCGCGTTCAACCAGTGAGCGGACCGGTCTCTATATGGGATCCGAACCCTCGGTGGGAGCGCCACCGCTCTCCCAAGCGCCGCACTCTACCCAGTGCACCACCGGGCCAGCCCTAGAACACTTTTATCATCCCAAAAAAGAGACACCACACCCATTATTAGCATCTACTCTCCAACCCCCTTGTGGACCACTAGTGTACCTTCTGTCACTACGGATTTCATATAAATGGACATTTCATATAAATGGAATCCTACAGTATGCGCTCCTTTCTGACTTGCTTCTTTCACTTAGCACATTTCTAAGGTTCATTCACATTGTAGCATGTTTCAGTAGTTCATTTGTTTTCGTGGCTGTGTAATCTTTTATTGAATGGACATACCACATTTTGTCTATCCAGTCATCAGTTGATAGATGTTTGGGTTGTTTCCACTTTTTGGCTAATATGAATAAAACTGCTATGAAAATTTCTCTATGAGTTTTTGTTTGAACCCCTGTTTTAGTTCTCTTGGGTATAAGGTAATTCTATGTAAAACTTTTTGAAGAATTGCCACTGTTTTCTACAGCCACTTCACCATTATCACCAGCAGTGAATGAGGGTGCCATAACCCCCACATCCTCATTAACACTATTATTTTCCACTTTTTGATTATAGCCAGCCTAGTGAGTGTGAAGAGGTATTTCATTATGGTCTAGATTTGCATTTCCCAAATGATTAATGATGCTGAGCTTCCATTTTGTGTGCTTATTGACCATTTGTATATCTTATTTGGAGAAATATTCATTCAAATCCTTTGCCCAATTTTTAAATTGTAGTGTCTTTTTATTGTTGAGTTGTAAGAGCTCTTTATATATTCTGGATACTAGGCCCTTATCATATATATGATTTACAAACGTTTCTCCCATTCTGTGTGTTGTCGTTTCATTTTCTTAATAGTGTCCTTTGACACACAGAAGTCCTTAATTTTTGTAAAGTCCAAGTTATCTGTTTTTTCTTTAGTTGCTTGTGCTTTTAGTTTCAAAACTAAGGAACTACTTGTTAGGTCAGTGAGA
This sequence comes from Galeopterus variegatus, assembly GCF_000696425.1. Classification (NCBI taxonomy): domain Eukaryota; kingdom Metazoa; phylum Chordata; class Mammalia; order Dermoptera; family Cynocephalidae; genus Galeopterus; species Galeopterus variegatus. The sequence continues at coordinate 163,960 of NW_007730910.1, read as the reverse complement.
TGGAGAAAAAGGAGAGAGAGAGAGAGAGACCTAAGCCAGGTGCCATTTCAGCCAAAAAGCTTTATTCCACTAACATGAAGGGGAGACTGAGCCAGATCAGTTCCCCTGAACAGAGGAAAGCAGGGGTTTATAAGCCTTTGAGGACTCTGGCAGAGTAATGGGAACGTCAAAACCAGTGGTATCAAGGTGACACAGTCCCTGTAGTCTGCTAACACCTGGTCGGTGAAGGCATAGGTTTCTAATTAGTGCCGCCACTATATCAGTGCAAAGTGCTCCAGACCAAAGTCAGCTACAGCAGCCCACAAGACGTTCTTTTGATGATGATGGTCATGTTTACCCCTTTCCAGGAGAGGAATTTTGCTGCTCGGTTCCCAGAGCAGAAAAGGGAAAGGGGAGCGGGAGAAGGAGGAAAGTTACTTAACCTGGCTGTGCTGATGTTAAGTTAGCCACGAGGCCTAATACTACTGCCTAATCAAAGGTCATGACAATTTACACCTATATATTTTTGTAAATGTTTATAGTTTTTGCACTTACATTTAGGTAGTTCATCCGTTGAGAATTAATTTTATATATGGCACGAGGTAGTGTCCAACTTCATTCTTTTGCATGTGGACATCCAGTTGTCCCAGCACCATCTATTGAAAATACTATTCTTTCCCTGTAGAATGGTCTTGGTACTAATGCAAAAAGCAATTCACCAATGAAAGCTTCTGGTCCTGGACCTTTCTCCATTGGTGGTTTTCCATAACTCTACTTTTCTTTTTCTCCTTGAATCAGTTTTGGTAGTTTCTATCGCTCTAGGAATTTGTCCATTTTATCTATGTTATGAGATTTGCTGTCGTACAGTTGTTCACAGTTTTCCTTACAGCACTTTTTGATTCTGTAATATCCCCTCTTTCACTCCTGATTTTACTGATTTAAATCTTCTCTCTTTTTTTATTGATCTAGCAAAAGGTTTGTCAATTATGTTTAGCTTTTCAAAGAACCAATGTTATGGGTTGAATTGTGTCCCCCCAAAATATATGTTGCAGTTCTAGCCCCCAGATTGTGCAAATGTAACATTATTTGGAAATAGGAACTTTGCAGGTGTAATCAAGTTAAGATGAGGTCATAGAGGGTTAGAGCATGTCCTAACCCAATGACTGATGTTCTTAGAAGAAGAAAGAAATTTGGACACAGAAACACGGGGGAGAATGCCATGAGATGACGGAAGCAGAGGACGCAGTCCTGTGTCTACAAAGCAAGGAACGCCAGGATTGCTGGCAACCACCAGAAGCTAGGAAGAGGCCCGGAACAAATTCTCCCTCAGAAACTCCAGAAGGAATCGACATGGCTGATACCTAGATTTCAGATACCTAGCCTCCAGAACTGTCAGAAAATTAATTCCTGTTGTTTCATGCTGCCTGGTTTGTAGTAATTGTTACAGCAGCCCTAAGAAACTGATACAACTGTCTTCGGTTTTGCTAATTTTGTCTATTGATGTCCTATTCTCTATTTCATTTATTTCCTCTCCAATTTTCTTCCTTTCACTTGCTCTGGGTTTAGTTTACTCTAGTATCTTAAGATAGAAGTTTAGATTATCAGTTTGAGAACCTTCTTTTTCAGTGTAGACCTTCACAGGTGTACGTTACCCTCTGAGCATTGCTTTCACTGCTTCTGTAAGTTTTGGTATGATACGTTTTTATTTTCAAGCATCTCAAAGTATTTTCGAATTTCCCTTGCTATTTCTTCTTTGACTGATTGGATATTTAGAAGCGTGTTATTTAATTTCCACATATTTATGAATTTCTTCAATTTTCTTCTGTTACTGATGTCAAATTTTATCCCTTTGTGGTTGGAGAACATACACTGTACGATCTCAATTCTTTTACATTTATTAAGATTTGTTTTATGGCCTAACATGTGTTTTGTCCATCCTGGAGAATGTTCCATGTGCACTTGGAAAGAATGTATGTCCTACTGTTGTTGGATGGAGTGTTCTACAAACATGTGTTAGGTTTAGTTGGTAAATAGTACAGTTAAAGTCCTCCATTTCCTTACTGATTTTCTTCTG
>NW_007730910.1:155416-161784 GCF_000696425.1 Galeopterus variegatus | reverse complement strand
ATTACCCTCTGAGCATTGCTTTCACTGCTTCTGTAAGTTTGGGTATGATACGTTTTTATTTTCAAGCATCTCAAAGTATTTTCGAATTTCCCTTGGTATTTCTTCTTTGACTGATTGGATATTTAGAAGCATGTTATTTAATTTCCACATATTTATGAATTTCTTCGATTTTCTTCTGTTACTGACATCAAATTTTATCCCTTTGTGGTTGGAGAACATACACTGTATGATCTCAATTCTTTTACATTTATTAAGATTTGTTTTATGGCCTAACATGTGTTTTGTCCATCCTGGAGAATGTTCCATGTGCACTTGGAAAGAATGTATGTCCTACTGTTGTTGGATGGAGTGTTCTACAAACATGTGTTAGGTTTAGTTGGTAAATAGTACAGTTAAAGTCCTCCATTTCCTTACTGATTTTCTTCTGTCTGGTTGTCCTGTTACTGAAAGGTATATACTTAGGAGTGGAACTTAGAATATTTATTAAAACAATCAATTAAATTACAACAATCCCCCAGAGCCCAGAGTAGAAAATAGCCTTCCCTGGTCTGGCTCTGACAGGAGGCAGGATTCAGGCCCCATGGGGAGAAGGGACATTTGACATCCTAGAAAACAAACAGAGCTTCCCCGGGTGCTCACTAGGGCTGGCTTGGCCTTAGGGCCGCACTGCTTTACACTCATGCCAGCAGCACGAGGGTTACGGTCTCTCCACATCCTTGCCAACCGCTGTTATTTTCTGTTTTGTTTTTGTTTTTTCATAAGAACCATCCCAACCATATGTGAAGTGGTATCTCATTGTGGTATTGACTTGAATTTCCCTAATAACTAGTGATGCTGAGCATCTTTTCATGGGCTTATTGGCCTCTTGTTTATTCTCTTTCGAGAAATGTCTATTCAAATTCTTTGCCCATCTTTGAATTGGATTGTTTGGGGGGTTTTGGTGCTGAATTTTATTAGTTCTTTATATATTCTGGATATTAATCCCTTGTCAGATATGTGGTGTGCAAATATTTTCTCCCATTCTGTGGGTTGTCTTTTCACTCTCTTGATAGTGTCTTTCGGTGCACAAATTGATTAATTTTGATGAAGTTCAATTTATCTATCTTTCCTTTTGTTCTCTGTCTTTTGGTGTCATACCCAAGAAATCATTGCCAAATCCAACGTGTTTTCTTCTGAGTCTCGTAGTTTCACTTCTTCCATTTCTAGTTAATTTCTGTATGTGGTGTAAGGTCAGGGCCAAACTTCATTCTTTTGCATGTGGATATTCAATTTCCCCAGCAGCATTTGTTGAAAAGGTTGTCTTTTCCCCATGGAATGATCTCAGCACACTTGTCAAATATCAATTGACCGTATATGTGAAGGTTTCTTTCTGGACTCTCTATTCTGTTCCATTGGTCCACATTTCTGTCCTTTTGCCAGTTTTACACCACTTTGATTACCGCAGCTTTGTACAGACTCGTTCCTGATTGCCCTGCCCCAATGTCTTCCCTGCCCTTCCAGGCTCTCCAAATAATTCTTTGCCTTCAAAATGGAATTGTATTTCTTCCTTATTGTCAGAAATAGATCTCCTGATTTCTACCCCTACCCCAATCTTGTTCTTTCCTTAGTTTTCCACGGACTCAAGGGGCACCACTGTTCATGTAGGAGTCCCCTTGATTTTTCTCTTTCTCTTACTCCCACAGCCACTCCAGCAGCCACATGATATTCTCAATCCATCCTCTTCCCTCCACCTCCACTGCCCCTCCCCCATCCGGCCGTCATCATCACACTCCAGGATTCCTGTGCCACCTGCTGGTGAGACTACCTGTGTTCACTCCTGCACCCCTCCACATTGCAACCAGGTTGATCTTTTGAGTTTCCTTTTTAATATTTTATTTGTATCCAAGCATTTCACACAAATGGCTAACAAGCACATGAGAAGGTGCTCACTATCGCTAGTCATCATGAAATGCAAATTAAAACCCAGACAAGTCACCACTACACACCCATATTGACAAAGATATTGAGCAACTAGAACTCTTATTCATCACTTGTGGGAGTATAAAATAGCAAAGCCACTTTGGAGAACTGTTGGGTGACTTCTACTAAAATAAACTTATGTCATCACAAGTTGGGTTCTCCAAGAAGTACATTCTGAGATGGAGACTAGCACTTATGGGGGAAGCTCTCTTGGGATTGGAGCATATGAAAAGAAAAGGAAGGGAAGGAAGCAGGATTCAAGGGGGAAACTGAGGTGAAATGCAGTCTCAGAGGAGGCCTGAGCCAGTCCCAGGGAGTTTGAAGCTTCAATGACCTTTCAGAGTTGTCACAAGTTGGGATGGGAGTGGCCCTAGATACCACTAAGTTTATCACTCTTTGAATGTGGGCCTCCAGGAAAGGGCTGTGACCTCTGGGGAGGCAGCTCTCTTTAGCTGAGGCACTGCCCACCAGGTGCCAATAGCCAAGGGCTTTCTGCTGGTAGTGTGTCCAGTGGCTGGAAAAGTAAGTCCTTCATTTCTAAAGGGTAATCTGAACAGTAAATTCATCACCGTATCCATGACATGCACTTTCCTCAACTCCTAGATCTCTGCTTAAGAAAAACCAGTGCATTCACACATACACACCTCATGTACAAGAATGTTTGCAGAAGCTTTATTTATAATAGTCCTAAAAAAAACAACCCAAATATTCATTGATAGGAAAATGGATAAATAAATTGTGACATATTCACATAATTCAATACTACACACAACAACAGTAATAATAGAACAAACTATTGCTACTTGTAGCAATATAGCTGAATCTCATAAATAATATGTTGAGTGAGAGAAGCCTAACACAGAATCATATGCTATGATTCCATTTTTATAAAGTTCAAGAGCAAGTGAAACGAATCCATGATAACAGCAATAAAGGTTACCTGGAGGGGGAGGGGGCAAGGTATAAGTTAAAAGGGCTGAAGGAGACTTTAAGGGATGCTAGAAATTCTGTCTTGATCTGGGTGGTGGTCAAATGGAGTATATAAATGTGTTAAAAGTTTCCAATTATGGGCCAGCCCGGTGGCGCACTGCTATAGTGCGCCGCTTGGGAAGCGTGGTGGCGCTCCCGCCAAGGGTTCGGATCCCACATACAGACCGGCCGCTCACTGGCTGAGTGAGGGGCAGGAGCAACACCGAGGGTTGCAATCCCGTGGCCGGTCCCGGTCCGGTACGGGCGCGACACTGAGGGTTGCAATCCGTTGCCGGTCACGAAAAAAAAAAAAGACAAAAAAAAAAAAATTCCAATTACGCTTAAGATTAATCCACTTTCTGCATGTAAACTCAATATGCCTTCATAAAAAAATAGACAAAAACATTTTATTAATTGCACTTACTTTTTTGAATAGTATTATTTGCACATGGCTCAAAATTCGAAATGTATAAAAGAATTTACAAAAGAGTATACCCTCCCAGGCCTAATCCCCAGTCACGCTGGCCCTCTCCCTGGATGATTCAGAATTATTCTATACAGAATAAAGCATTTTTATCTCCCCCACCTTTTAAATCTTTTTATTATTTATGTAGCATACTATACTCACTGCTATGAACCTTGCTTCTCTCACTTAACAAAATATCTTAGGTATCATTCCAAATGATTCCATAGCTTCCACGGTTCTTCGTTTATTTGGTTTTGTTTTTATGACTGCAGAGGATTCCTTTGAGGGGATGTACCATAATTTATTAATCATTCCTGCATCGTTGGATATCTGGGTTGTTTCCAGTCATTACTGCAGCCAATGCTGCAATGAATAGCTTATACACAAGACATTTTGCACCTACCCAAGGATATCTATAAGTTAAAATCCTAGAAGGGGAATTACTGGATTTAAGATATGTACATTTATTATTTTTATGGGTATTGCCAAATTTCCTTCCATAGAAATCATACCAATTTTCAATCCCACCAGCAATGCTTGAGAGTACCTGTTTCCCACAGCTCTGAAAATAAGCACGGGTCATGGGGCTCCCAGGTTAACCCCTCTAAGCTTCCCACTTTTATGGAATAACATCCACATTGCTTGCCTGCACTATTTGACTTCTGCCTGCCTCATTTTCCATGCCCCGCTGAAGCCAAGTGTTGGGGAGACCCAGAAGGATTATTGCAAAAACCAGGATGCCGACCAGAAAGGAGGGTGGGGTGGGGTGTGAGTAGGATTTCTTCCCCAGGAGGAGGTGTTTTTGGCAGTGGGTTTGGCAATCTGTGCCCCATCCCACGACAGTGGCAAAAGACAGCATGGCAAACGAATGCCACGGAAGGCTGCAGTTTCCCGACCTTGGGTGTTGCCATCTAGGATTTGGGACCTGGGGGATGGCGGTATTCGGGGATCCCAGGTGAAAGCCACCCATCTAGATGTGAGCCTTGTCACGGGACAGCCAGCAGGGGGCAGTGTTCTGCGTCGGGGCTGGGCCACTTCTCTATGAGCCTGGAGGACGCCGTACCGAGTTGTCCAGCAGGGGGCAGTGAGGACATGGCCTGGGGGCCTCAGAGCGGCTAAACGAAGCTTGAGTCGAGGGCTGGTAACCACCAGCGTTTTGTGGCTAGAGTCCCCAGCAGACCAAAAGCAGCCGCTCTGTTACGTGGGGCTCGGGCCCGAGAGACTGGGACCACCTGGGGATGGAAAGACCTGATGTCCTGCGCCCCGAGACGCCCGTAGGGGTGGGCGAGGTCCAGGCGTCCCTCAACCCCCAGCCCCTCTTGAGCATTGCAGTCATTGGGTACCTTCCCTGGGGGTCTGCAGACGTGCAATGGGGGTGGGAGACCAGTCCAGGAACCACCCAGGCCAGGCCAAATGGGGCGGCTGGCATGGGTCCCAGCGCTGTGTCAGCTATGCAAAGTGAGACATCTGTTGTCTGGTGCCCTCCAGCGCACCACAGCCTTTTCCTCCCACCAGGCCAAATGGGGCGGCTGGCATGGGTCCCAGCGCTGTGTCAGCTATGCAAAGTGAGACAACTGTTGTCTGGTGCCCTCCAGCGCACCACAGCCTTTTCCTCCCCACACCAAAGACACCAACTCGGTAGAGGAGGGACTCTTGGATATTTCTGAGCACCTACTACATGCCCAGCTCTGTTCCAGATGCTGGGTGATAGAGCAGGTCTGAGCCCTCCAGGGCAAAGTGACAGAAAATCAGACAAGTGAAGACACAAATAGGTGAGATAATTTGAGACTGTGCTAAGTGCATTGAAAGAAGTAAGGGGAGAGGCGATCAGGAGCACATGGGAGGGTGGCCTGGGAAGCAGCACCTGAGCTGGAGACCTAATGGCTAAGGAGGAGGTTGCCATACATGCCAGGAGAAGAGCGGTTCACATGGGAGGCAACAGCAGGTGCAAAGGCCCTGAGGTGGGAAAGAGCTTGGCTTGTCTGAAAAACAGGAGGCCAGGGTACTGAGTGAGGGACTGTATTTGTTTCCTACTGTTGCTGTAACAAGTTATCACAAACTTAGTGGCTTAAAACAACACAAATTTATTGTCTTACAGTTCTGGAGGGCAGAAGTCCTACATGGGTCTTATAGGGCTAAACTCCACCATGAATCTCACGGGGCTGACATCAAGGTGTCAGCAGGGCTGGGTTCCTTCTTGAGGCTCTAGAGGAGAATCTGTTTTCTTGCCTTCTCCAGCTTCTAAAGGCTGCCTCCTTCCTTGGCTGGGATTATAGAGAAGCATGAGAAAATTTGGGGGGTAATGGATATGTCATTATCTAGATTGTGATCGTAGTTTCATGGTGTATATACGAAAGTACTTTAAAAAGTTCATAGAAAAATAGAATTAAAAGATAATACAAATCTTTCCATGAACTTTTTGAAGTACTCTTGTGTGTATATATGTCAAAACTTACCAAATTCTACACTTTAAATATGTGCAGTTTATTGCATGTAAATTAAACCTCAATAAAACTTTTTTATAAACATGCTGATATGTCAGAAAAAAGTATTTCCCATCACTGGCTCAAATTTTCGTATCTTCCTGTGCCATGTATTCTGCATGAGTTGGCGCATGAGGGAATAGAATAATCAGTGGTTGGTAAAGGTGATCGAGGCTTAGTACCCGTTTCATGACATACTGCTTTTGTTGCTGAGAGCGTGCATGCTTGTACAGCTGAGTCAGAACAATGTAAACCTACATATGCTCAGACCTCCCATAATGCATTTGTAAATGTTTTGAGTGAATGGAGAAACAATCACACTCTGTTCTGTGATGCATTGGGTTTGTGAGCTTTGATTTCTCCCATAGCTCTCAGGTTTTAGAAGACAAGGAGCGTCAGTCTTTATGAATTACAACCAATTCCATATTCTTTCTTTTTTTTTTTTCCTTTTTGTCTTTTTTCGTGACTGGCAAAGGATCGCAACCCTCAGT
>NW_007730910.1:154471-154918 GCF_000696425.1 Galeopterus variegatus | reverse complement strand
GGCCGGCCCCATATTCTTTCATTTTTATATGTAACTAGGGGTTACCTTATAACCTTCTGGGTTACAAAAGTATGTACAGGTTTATATTCATAAATTGAAACCAGCACATTTCTGGTGTGGAGAACTCTTCCTTAGCACTTTTCCTAGAAGGCTGGCTGCTTTCAAGTTGAACACACATGCCCACAATCAGACCCAATGCCTTCACCATCTGGCTTCTATCTTCAATTGTGCTACTCTTGTTTTTATATTATAAACTGTTGTTCATTTAGCTTCATCATGACTAATGTAGTTTGGGGTGGCTTGCTTAATACCAGTGTGTAGTGAGGCCTATCAGCTTCAAAACTGGTTTAGGTCTGTCACTTTCCAGGAAGTAAACGTGGGCCACAGTATTCCCGTGGATCCCCAGTCAAAGTTTACGAGTTCCTGGTGTAGTGGGGAGAACCATGA
>NW_007730910.1:153169-154053 GCF_000696425.1 Galeopterus variegatus | reverse complement strand
GACCTTGCCAAATGACTTTATCTTTCTGAGACTTGAGTTGCTCTTAAAAATGGAGTTGAGGATGTCAAATCTCTAGATCTGGTGTAAGAATTAAATGTGGTAAGTGGAGCTTTGTGAAAGTGCTTTGTAAACTAGACAGTCCTCGACAAGGCTAGGCTTACCTTGTCCTCCTTTTGTAAACCTGACATGCTCAGTACAATGCCTGGCCCACCGGAGGCACTAAATAAATATTTGTCAAATGAATGAATTGATAGCCCCCAGCTCCTGTTAGGTGCTCCTCCATTAGACTGCACAGCACTTGGCTTTAGGACATATGAAAGTCACCCCAACTCTCATTCTTCAGGACACCAAATGCAATTATCCCCAAGCCCCTCGTAAGTGGCAAATGTATCAGTCCTCTGTATGCATTTGTGTTTGTTTAACCTGATGCTTGGCTATCTCTTCAACATTCTCATCGAGTCACCAGACAGCCTCTGCTGGCACACCTCTAGTGACAGGGAGCTGGCTACCCAGCAAATGGCATTGGATAGACAGACCACTTCAACAAACTTCAAAGTGTGTCTTCCTGTCATGTCTACCTTTCTGCCTTAGCTGTCCCTTTGGAGTAACACAGAATCACTCTACTCCCTCCCCTCCAGGAGAGCCCTTCAGATAGTTACAGCTGGTGGCCAGGACCCTGGAAACTTCTCCAGCTAGGCCTCCCCGGTCCCTGTGATTGTTCCTCATCAGACACAATTTGAAGTTCCTTCTCGGTCCCCAATCCTGGTCACTTTTTGTTGGACAAGCTGTATCCTTTTTTAGAGTGCGTGTCTAGAAGTAGACACAGAAATCCTGGAGTGGCCTGACTGGTACAGAGAAGATGGGACCACCACCTCTTTCCTCTT
>NW_007730910.1:144623-152828 GCF_000696425.1 Galeopterus variegatus | reverse complement strand
GCCCTTCAGATAGTTACAGCTGGTGGCCAGGACCCTGGAAACTTCTCCAGCTAGGCCTCCCTGGTCCCTGTGATTGTTCCTCATCAGACACAATTTGAAGTTCCTTCTCGGTCCCCAATCCTGGTCACTTTTTGTTGGACAAGCTGTATCATTTTTTAGAGTGCGTGTCTAGAAGTAGACCCAGAAATCCTGGAGTGGCCTGACTGGTACAGAGAAGATGGGACCACCACCTCTTTCCTCTTTCTGAGCCTCAGACTTTGGTGACAGCGGCTCAAGTCCCCATTTGCTATTTTCGGCTGCTGCACCACACTCCTGATTCATATTTCACTTCCTGTGGAATTAAACCTTAATCATTTTCATACCCACTGCTGCATCATGACAGCATTGATTTAAATATACCTATGCAGTATTCATTTAAATATGACAGAATGCTACACAGAGATTATATGGTTATCTTTCAGTGCTAAACATTGAAGATTCTGAGGTTCTTGGGCCTCTGAAGAGTCTGTGCATAGAAATCAGGAAACCCATAAACTCAGATGAGGAAAAATACATTTTTATGTTCTCTAACCTCTCATTGAACTTGCAATTCCGTTAATTATGGATGTAGGCAACCAAACATGGTGCCATTTGCAGTACCTATAATTCTATCACCAATAGAAATCACAGATATGCTCATATCACATTCCAGTTGCAGAAAACTCAAAAAATCATTTATACATAGCACTGCTTTAAAATCATATTAGCTACCAGACCTGCTGTGAGATTTCGTTATTTAACATCTTGATGAAGAAGTACATGTAGTACTATGTCACAACTTTGTTTTTATTACTATTTTGACAACCATAAGCTTCCTTGATAACTTGTTTTATACATTTAAAAAGCATCATTCTCAGAAAGGGACCTAGGTTTCACCAAACATGACAAAAAAGAGTAAAAACTTCTACCAAAAGCCAAGGGATTCAAAGAGCACTCATTCCTTCATTCCTTCCAGACGTTTCCTGAGGGCCTACTAAGTGCAGGATCCTACGTGGTCCTGACCCTCAAGAAGCTCATAAAAACTTCTACCAAAAGCCAAGGGATTCAAAGAGCACTCATTCCTTCATTCCTTCCAGACATTTCCTGAGGGCCTACTAAGTGCAGGATCCTACGTGGTCCTGACCCTCAAGAAGCTCGTGGTCTAGGAAGGGAGACAGACACACAAACTGGGACATAAATACCATGTTATACCTGCCATGTATAATGGTCGAAATGGAACAAATTTAGAGTCCTAGAGCTCAGGTTCAAATCCTGGCTCCTGCACTGACCTGCAGTGTGATCTCTTCATATCCCTTAGGCCCTTTGAGCCACAGTCTTCTCATCTGTTTCCTCATCACAACTCTGCAAGATAAGTTTTAGTTCCCATTTTACAGGTGAGGAAACTGAGGCTTTCTTACCCAAGATCACTCAGCCAGTGAGGAACAGAGCCAGGATGAGATCCTGCTTCTTTCTGATTTTAAGCCTGAGCTCCACCAGCTCCACACCAGCTGCTTCTCAAAGATCTCAGAGGGAACATTAATGGTTCCTGCACCTGCCTCAGCGCCTAAAACCTCTGCACAGCAAACACAGAAGATACTACCTGTGGAGAGCAGGTGGGCTGACTGGCCACGCCAACCTTATGGTATAGCCCTGCAGGTCCCCTTCAAGAAGTATCTTGAAATTCTCACCAGGAATCCAGTGTTAAATGTACCCATGATAATGGCTGGTGTTACAGCAGCCCCTAGGGGTCCTGATTACATGAGGCCCCCAGGCTTTTGGAGAAGGGACAAGGAAGGGAAGTAGAAGGTCATGTCCCAGAGGCATCAGGGTTAAGAACTTTGCATTGAACATTTTCTGAGGGTGCATTTTCTGCTAGGCCCTGTCCTAGGGCCGTAGATACAGGCACAGGAATAAATCAGACATGGCCTCTGTCCGCGGTGAGCTCATGATCCAGTGTCACAAATAAGCAATTACAGTGTAATGTAGAAAGTGCCGTGACAGCACATCACAGACAGCATGATGCGAACTCAGAGACAGGGCACCTAAGCCAGGTAAGATCAGGAGTGAGAGGAAGTCAGAAGAAGACTCCTGGAAGAATTGTTGCTCAATTTTAAGTTACTTTGCTTCTCTGTGTCTCCACTGCTTCATATATAAACTGGGATAACAATGGAGCCAACCTCCCAGGGTTGTCATGAGTTAAATGAACAACCGTATGTAAAAAGCATGCAACAGTGCCTGATACACAGCACGGGCTATCACTGTCATCGTGATTCTTATTAACCAGTCAGGGATGGCGGATGGAAGTCCAGGCAGAAGTAACAGCAGGAACAAAGCCCAAGCAATCAGGAAACAACAAGCAGTCTAGTGCTGCTGGAATGAAAATCAAAGGAGAGAGTGGCAAGTTCATAGAATGTGACATACAGAGAATCTGGACATTGTCCTAAGTGGGGAGCCATTGAAGGAATAAAGCCTGGGATTCTGGCCTGGGTGCCTGAGTGGATAAAGGCAGCCTGGTTCTGTATTAACTGTGTTTTTTATTTCCTCTCTTCTGACACTTTGACATCTCGGGCCTTGCTGACTCTGGGACTGCTCATCCCCTCCTGCCCCCGGCCCCATCCTTACCCCCAGGGCTAGACTATTCCTAGAGATAGCAAACAACTCACTTGCAAGCACACTTTTCAAATGTAAACCAACCAATCTGGAGCCCACACCTCAACCACCTCCTTTACCAGGCTGTCACACTCCAGACCGCTGTCCACTTGCCCTAATCACCCCAGGGCCAGGTGCCGGACAACCAAGGAGAGCCCGTATTCCCAGAGCCTGTGAAAGTATTCAAAATAATCATGTTGCCTTGCCCATTCCTTTCTGCAGAAACCGCAGTGAAAGCTCTTTCCCACAGTCGCCCCATCCCACACACTCTGCCTCCTGCCTGATCCTGATGCTTCCCCATGTGGCCCCCTGTAGCGTGGCATGCCCCATTTTCTTGGGATCAGTGAGTATAATGCAATATCTTTTCAAGGGCGATCATCTTCTGATCTGTTGGCCTTACCTACTTAGGTAGCGTGGCATGCCCCATTTTCTTGGGATCAGTGAGTATAATGCAATATCTTTTCAAGGGCAATCATCTTCTGATCTGTTGGCCTTACCTACTTAATAAATAAAAATAATAAATACAATAATAAAATCTACATTAAAACAGGGCCCCTAGGGCTGGCCCGTGGCTCACTTGGGAGAGTGTAGTGCTGATAACACCAAGTCAAGTGTTAAGATCCCCCTACCGGCCATCCTTATAAAAAACAAACAGACAAAAAAAAAAAAAAAAGCAGGGCCCCTAAATAGGACCTGTGGTAGATGGCTACAGTAATGGCCCCCAAGGAATCATACCTCCCTTCACTCTGTATAGTCCCCTCCCACAATGGTTCTGTTTGGTTATGTGACTTCTTCAGCCAATGGACATTTGCAAACGTGATATAAGCAGAGGTTTGGAAAGTGCTTGCACATGGGTCCTTTCCCCTGGGAAGAAGCCAAACGCCTCCACGATGTGAGGGGAGAGTGTACTGGGGGCACGAGAGAAAAAGGGTAGCAACCTTTAAAGCTCCAACTGAAAGGAATAACGGGTATTGTGGAATTAAACAGAGAAGATATGGTGAGGGACGCAGGGACTAGCATCCAAGGGGAGCCACTAGCACCCCTAGTCTGAAAGAAAAAGGAAGGAAATGGTGGTACAGACCTCCATAGAGTTGGAGCTGTGGAGGAGGGGCTGGCTGACAGGAGCCTTGGCTGCAGAGGGACACAGACCCTTTGGGGTGTGGGGAGCAGAGTGGATTCCAGAACGGAGCAACCGGAGAGTAACCAGCACAGAAGATAAAGTATTTGTTTAATTTTCAGGAGTCTATGTGGCCTCAAGTCAAATTTACATACAGTAGCGGCCAGGATATTTGAGGCAAAGAGTGAAAAGGGCAAACACTGGGATCCAGCAAACCTGGATTCAAATCCTATTCCTCCCGCCTCCCAGTGGTGACCTCAGGCAAGTTCCTTCACCTTCTGGAGCATCTGTAATCCGAGAAACAATATTCCAGCTGTCTACCTTAAACTGCTGTTCTCTGGCGAAGGTGCTTTTCGTACTGTAAAGTCCTGAAATAGACCTTGATTATTAAGGTGTTATGAGTATTACATCCTTAACTCGTCTCAAACAGAATCCCTCCCCCGTCTCCCGCCCCTTCCTCTCCAATCCAGCCACTGAAGCTGCCCCGGCTACTCTTGGCCAATTCCAGGCCACAGCGGGAGGACCCGAGTTCTGATTCTGTCTTCGCCATTTAAATGAATTACCCAAGGACCTCCTAGACCTCATTTCCTCTTTGGTATCACGGGGATGAACATAGATAAGGGGGTGTGGTATGAAAGGGCTCGATAAGCCGTAAAGCACAACAATCACTAGGTATCTAGAACGGGAATGATGAAATCAAAACCCCGGCCGGGACACTCGAGCCCCCAAAGCGGCGTGCAGACCCGACTCATGCCAGCCCCAAGGCTGCTCCAGCCGGAAGGAGCAGACCGCACCTCCCGGCTTCCCGCGCGCGGGGAGGGCTGGTCGGTGCGATCCGATTGGGCGGCTGGGGGGGGCGGGGCTTCCGGCTACCTCCTCCGCTGTTGCCAGGGAGACAGCCGCGGGGAGGCGGAAGGAGCCGAGACCCACGGTAGGTGCGGGTCTCGCGGAAACGATGGCGGCCACGGCGGGCTCGGGGCCCGGGTGTCGCAGCTGGTGCTTGTGTCCCGAGGTGCCATCCGCCACCTTCTTCACTGCGCTGCTGTCGTTGCTGGTGTCCGGGCCCCGCCTGTTCCTGCTGCAGCCACCTCTGGCGCCCTCGGGTCTCACGCTGAAGTCCGAGGCCCTGCGCAACTGGCAAGGTGAGCAGGGGCTGGGCCGCGATCGCGGGGCGAGCCTGTGCTCCGACCTCCCCCGTCCCTGGCGCCAGCCTCCCAGGACTCGCCCCTTCAGCCCTCGCCGTCGGTCTGCCCCCGTCTCCGTCCGCATCACCGTTCTCCCCACCCGGAGGACCAGCCGTGAGCACCGGCTCTTGCTCCCCATCTTCGACGTCTTTGTCTCTGCAGAGCACCGTCTTCGTCATCACTGTGTCCCTTTCCTACCCGAATTTGTTCCCTTCCCTGTCGTCACCGTGCTGGTCAGGGCCCCCAAACCATTCGCTAGCAAACCCATGCTCGCTCTCCGAGGATAAGGACTTTTCCTCTCTCCTTCCCATTTCATATACGCACCTACGTCTGTTTTAAGCCTTAGCCCCACTGAAAAAAATTTTTTTCTCACCTTCATCACGATAGTTGAGCTAAACGTCCTGCCCTCTTGAGCTTTGGAATTTCTTCTGTTTCTTCGTTTGTATCTTAATCCTGACTCCAATTCCCAGGTCTTGTGGGGAGGAGAGGGTCTTCTGCCTTTGGGGAGGTGCTTGCTTTCTCTGAGGGAGAGAAATTTTGCAGTTTAAGTATAAACATCCGTCCGTAAAATACATTTCTAATCTCTGTTTCTTCCTCATTCCTTTCTGGGAAGAATACGGGAAATTTGTGTAGCTCTTGCTGTTTTGCAAAACACACTTCTCGTGCATTAATCTCAAAAATCCCATGACGTAGCCCTTTTATTTATTTATTTATTTATTTATTTATTTATTTATTGCCCGTTATTTCGAAGAGATTGAGATGAGGCTTAATGCAGAGAATCGCAGAGCTATTAAGTCATACAATTAAGACAGGAACCCAAGTTTTTCTTTTTATTGTGATGTTTTGGGACTAGAACCAAGGAGTATATAATTCCCAAATCATAATGAGTAGCTTCTAGAATCTGTTCACATTTATACTTGGAATTTCAGTTTTGGAAGCACTCAGCAAATAATGAAGTATTCTTCAGATAATGAAGCTTTCTGCAGATGCCTGACTGAGATATATGGTCCCATAGCCTGTTTCCCTGCTCTAAAACTCTTGCCCCCACTCTAGATACATGCAGCACCTCCTCCAAGACAGAAGCAAAATGCCAGCCTAAACTGGGCCCCCTTTTTTTTTAGTTCATAGCTTCCTTGGGTGTGGGGCTCATGGACATGTGACCATTAGATATATAAGGACCTTTAAAGGCCTCAAGCCTAACCCTGTCATTCTATAGTGAGGAAACTGAAGCCAGTAGGGCCTGTGACTTGGCTAAGCTCAGCCAGCCTGGATGTGATAGAGCCAAGGTTCCACTCTAAGTCTTTAGGCTCCCACATTTAATAATTACTGTCACTTCGTCAGTCTCCATCCTTCAGTTTAGTGTTTTGGCCTGCAGGGACATAAATGTACATTAGAGATAACCGCTTTTAGAAGAATAAAAGTGGGATTCTTTGCTGGCTTATTGCACGTAAAGCATTGCCCTCCCTACCTGTAAGATTGGATAAGCACTTCCAAAGAAGACTTCTAATTCTATATCTGTATTATTAATGATAGTTTTATAATTCTTATAGTTGCAAAATAATTCATGGTCCCTTTTTTCTTCCTCTGAACAGCCACTGTGGAAGGAGAGGTCAGGATTACAGCTGAGGAGACTGGCACACAGAGTGTTAAATGACACCCACTCAATCCACCCTGAAGCTCTTACAGTTAATTAACACTCACACTGCCCAGTGAGGTAGGTCAGTATTAAAACCTTAAACAAGGATTATAAAGCACTGTACAGATTCAGAGACCACTCCATGCCAAAAAGAATTATTCTTTTTCCACATGGAAGGCAGTTACTGATAGACTCACTGCAGGTCTGGGAGAGAGCAGGGATTAAACATTCATGCCTCTACTTTAAGTCTTGAGGCCTTCGCTGTTGCCTCCCTCTGCTTGTCTTGGGTCCTGCTGGTTTTCACTGGCTGTCAGTTCTGTCATGGGAGCTACTCCCTTTCCGAGGTGGGTTTCCTTCCTTGAATCAACCCAGCATCAGGCCTCTAACCCAGCTCCCTCTTCAGTTTACAGGCTGGTGACCTACATCTTTGTCTATGAGAATCCAGTCTCCCTGCTCTGCGGTGCCATCATCATCTGGCGCTTTGCTGGCAATTTTGAGAGAACCGTGGGCACCGTCCGCCACTGCTTCTTCACCTTGATCTTCGCCGTCTTCTCTGCTATTATCTTCCTGTCATTTGAGGCTGTGTCATCGCTGTCGAAGCTGGGAGAGGTGGAGGATGCCAGAGGTTTCACCCCAGTGGCTTTTGCCATGCTGGGAGTCACCACCGTCCGCTCTCGGATGAGGCGGGCCCTGGTGTTTGGTGTGGTTGTGCCCTCAGTACTGGTGCCATGGCTCCTGCTGGGCGCCTCTTGGCTCATTCCCCAGACATCTTTCCTCAGTAATGTCTGTGGACTTACAATTGGGCTAGCATGTATCCTTCCTAGAAGAGAATTGTAGAGTGATGCCATGCCAAAGGGTGAACCAGGTTGGAGAGTCTGGGGTGTCAAGTAGATAGTCTTGGGCTCAGTTGTAGGCAATCTAGGTTCTAGCTTCAGCTTTGGAAACCATGTGGCCTTGGACAGTTCTCCTCCCCTCTCTGAACCAGAATTTCCTCATCTGGAAAATATCGGCATAGTTATCCCCTCAAGCCAGCTTAGCACTGCCAGTTAGTGAAATATGCTGATTTGATTTTTTTTTTTCTTGTATGCTGAGGTATAAACCTACATTTGACTAAATTATGAAAAGAGTTTTCATTAGAAGGATCGGGGATACTTGTAAACTGGAGATGTTGTCTATGAAAGAAATAAGAAACAGGTTTGTTTTTGTTAGGTTTGATCTTTTTCTGAGGGAAAAAAAATGAAAGAAAGGTAGGCTTTTACCATATGGGTGGTTAAAAACAGGGTAAGCATGACAGACTTTGAATAAATATTCTGGCAATTAGGAAAAAAAATTCCAAGATACAAAGTGGGGTTTTCTAAACATCAGAATTGGCAGTGTTGGGGGTTAGACAAAGTACACTCCTAAAATGTCTTCTATTTAAGGATTCTATAAGCTGTTAGGGATAGTGTATAAATACAGGTGATTGAGAGCATAGCTGCTTTTTTTTTTTTTTTTTTTTTTTTTAAAGCATGAACTGTAGTATCCTACACAAAAGATATCAAATTTAAGAGGGCCGGCCCGTGGCTCACTCGGGAGAGTGCGGTGCTGATAACACCAAGGCC
>NW_007730910.1:127900-144092 GCF_000696425.1 Galeopterus variegatus | reverse complement strand
TTTTTTTTTTTTTTTTTTTTTTTTTTTTTAAAAGCATGAACTGTTACTTATGCAGCTCCTACACAAAAGATATCAAATTTAAGAGGGCCGGCCCGTGGCTCACTCGGGAGAGTGCGGTGCTGATAACACCAAGGCCACAGGTTCGGATCCTATATAGGGATGGCCGGTTTGCTCACTGGCTGAGCGTGGTGCTGACAACACCAAGTCAAGGGTCGAGATCCCCTTACCGGTCATCTTTAAAAAACAAACAAACAAACAAACAAAAAAAAAAATTTAAGGGCAGGGAAAGTCTGAAAAGCATTTAATTTATACCTTTTTTCTTACCACATTCACTAGTTTCCAAAAGGGAATGGGCAACACAGAGGCTACTTAGCTCCTATTTTTAAATTATAGTTTAATTTCATTGATTTTATACCTTTAACTTCTACTATAAAAATGTAAAGCTATAAACTCTTTTGCTTGTACCACTTTAGTTGCAACCCACAAGTTTTGATATGTTGTGTTTTCATTATCACCAGTTTAAAATAATTCTAATTTTCCTTGGGATTTCTTCTTTGATCCAAAGGTTATTTATAAATGAGTTGTTTAATTTCTAAATATTTGGTGATTTTCCAGGTTTCTTTTTGTTACTGGTTTCTGATTCAATTTCATGTGGTCAGAGAACATTCTTTGTATGACTGCAGTTCTTTTTAGTTGTTTCTGGCCCAGCATTTGGTATATCTTGGTGAATGTTCTGTGTGTATTTGAAAAGAACGTGCATTCTGCAGTTGGTGGATATAGTGTTCTATATATCTCAGGTCAGGGTTTTGAGGTTGTTCAAGTCTTCTATATCCTTATACTTTCTCTATCAATTACTGAGAGAGGACTTTTGAAATCTCAACTATAATTGTGGATTTGTCTATTTTTTCATTTTGATTCTGTCAGTTTTTGCTTCCTTGATTTTGAAGATCTGTATTGGGTGGATACACATTTAGGATTATTTGTCATCTTAATGAATTGACGCTTTATCATCACGAAATGACCCTTTTTATCTCTGGTAATACTCTTTACCCTAAAGTCTATGTTGTCTGATATTAATATAGTTATTCTAGCTTTCTGCTTTCTTACAATTAGAGTTTATGTAGTGTGTATATATATATATATATATATATATATATTTATTTATTTATTTATTTATTTTGTCTTTTTCGTGACCGGTAAGGGGATTGCAACCCTTGGTGTGGTGTCGCCCACACCGCGCTCAGCCAGTGAGCGCACCGGCCATTCCCATATAGGATCCAAACCCGCGGCGGGAGCGTTGCTGCGCTCCCAGCGCCACACATAGTATATATATTTAAATCCTTATATTTTTAACATATTTGTGTATATTTGTGTCTTCATATTTAAAGCACATTTCTTGTGGATAGCATACAAAGGTACTGTTGCTGCGCTCCCAGCGCCACACATAGTATATATATTTAAATCCTTATATTTTTAACATAGTTGTGTATATTTGTGTCTTCATATTTAAAGCACATTTCTTGTGGATAGCATACAAAGGTACTTCAAAAAGTTTGTGGAAAAGCAGAATTAAAAGATAATGAGTTGGTTAGAGTGTGGTACTGGTAACACCAAGGTCCAGGGTTTGATCCCTTTACCAGCTAACCACCCAAAAAAAGTAATAATTCAAACCTTTTTGTGAACTTTTTGAAGACCCCTCATATAGTTGGTTCTCCAGTCTGACAACCTCTGCTTGGTCCAGGGTTTGATCCCTTTACCAGCTAACCACCCCAAAAAAAGTAATAATTCAAACTTTTTTGTGAACTTTTTGAAGACCCCTCATATAGTTGGTTCTCCAGTCTGACAACCTCTGCTTTTTAAATGGCATGTTTAGCCCATTTCCACTTAGTGTGATTCTTGATATGGTAAGGTTTAAGTCTACCAGCTTGCTGTTTATTCCAAATGTTCTTTGTTCTTTTTTCCCTCTCTTCCTGCCTTCAATTGCATGTTTCCTTAGTAATTAATTTAATCTTCTCTGTTTGCTTATTAGCTATATCTCTTTGTTTTCTTTTTTTAGTGGTTGTGCTAGAGCTTACAATATGCATTTTTCGTTTATCACAGACTACTTTCAAATAATATACCACTTTAGATATAATTAAAAAACAAGCAGACATTTACCCACATGTTTTCCATTTCTAGTTCTCTTTATTCTTTCACTTAGGTCTCAGTTTCCATCTGGTATCATTTTCCTTTAGCCTAAAAAATGTCCTTTAACATTTTTTTGTTTTATGGCAAGTCTGCTGGTGACGAATTCTCTCAGCTTTTGATTATCTGAAAGTGCTTTTAATTCACTAACTGTAGGATTCTAGCCTTCTCTGATCCCCCTAGATTCCCTTTGTACTATTAAAGACGTCATTGCATTATCATCTGGCTTGTATTGTTTCTGATGAGATATTAGTGATCATTTTTATTGTTCCCTTTTATGTAATGGCTTCTTTCATGATTTTTTGTTTATCACTGGTTTTCAGCTATTTATGATATGCCTTACAGTAGCTTTCTTAGTGTTTATCCTGCTTGTGATTCATTGATCTTGGATCTATGAGTAGAATTTTCATCAAATATGAAAAAATGGTCATCGTTTCTTCAAAAATTTTTTGTCCTATTTTCTCCTTTCCTTCTAGGACTCCAATTACATATGTGTTAGACTACCTGATGTTGTTTGGTGAGTCACTGAGGCTCTCTTCATTTCTTTTTTCCCTGCCTTTTCTCCCTCTACACTTCAGTTTGGATAGTTTCTATTGCCCTGCCTTCAAGTTCAATGACTTTTTCTTCTATAGTGTCTAATCTGTTATTAAACCCATTTCACGTGTTGTGTGTTTTTATTTCACATGCTTGTATTTCAGTTCCATTTGATTCTTTTTTATAGTTTTCATTTCTGTATATAGAGATTCTTTATCTGTTCCTTTATTATGTTTATGTTTTCCTTTAAATACTTATTTTTTATATACCTATGTATCTATAATAACTGTTTTAAAATCCTTATCTAATAATACCATCATCTCTCCCATTTCTGAATCTGTTTGTTTCTATTGACTGGGTTTCCTCCTGATTATGGACCCCATTTTCAGGCTGCTTTGCATGTCTGGTAATTATTTTATGCTAGACACTGTGAATGCAATATAATTAAGGGCTGGATTTTGTTGACTTTCTTTAAGTACTGATTTTTGTTCTGATAGGCAGTTAATTTGCTTGAAGATTGGCTTAAAATTTGAGATTTGTTTTTAAGCTGTTTTAGGGAGAGTCTAGAGTAGCCTTCATTCAACTGCTAGTTTAGCCTTATTTTTAAGGCATTGCCTTTTTGGAGGTCTCTTCCCGAACATCCTGGATGTTCAGTGAGATCTCTCCACTCTGTCTGCTTGGAACTCAAGCTTACATTTTGTAAGCTCTAGGAATTGTCCAGCTCACAGCTTTCCAATAGTTGTTGTTTCTCCAATAGATTTTCTTGGCCTGGCTTGAGGTATCTCAGCCCATGCATGTGCACCTTAATATTCAGCTACAGATTCGGAACTCCTATGCAGATTTCCAGCCCCATCTGTGAGCAGCGCCCTCCTCTCCAGCACTCTAGCCTACTGATTCCAGCCACTTCATCCTCCCCAAACTCATCTGTCTCTCTGGCTCAGCAACAAATGCTGCACTCATGCTGCAGTTTGGAAAGTGCCTCATACAGAAAGCCAGTGTGATCTTTGGATTCACTTCGTTTGTTTCCCTTTTCTTAGGGATCACAGTTTGGCAATGTTTGTTGTCCAAAGTCTAAAAACAATTGTATAATATATTGTGTCCTGGTTTATATTTATTTATGGTGGAAAGACTAGCTAGTATCATTACTTCATCAGACTCAGAAGCAGAATAAATAGATTCTTGAGATCATTCTGAAATCATCAGCCATACAACTTTTGACAACTTCCTTACAGCCTTGATTATCACCTGGTATCAGTATTTGGAGATGCACTACCCTCCCTGAAAGAGTTTAGAAATATGCAGGGGCATTTTTAGATATCACAATAACTAGGTGCTACTGCTAGTTAGTGGCCGATGGCCAGGGATGCTAACCATCTTGTAATGAGTGAGACAGTCCAGCCCAGCAAAGAATTGTCTTGCTCAGAATGCTAGTTGCATTCCACTTACGGACACTGCCTCGAGGTGGTGCTTCCCCACAGCCTTCTCTCCACCACCACTGCCTCTCTCCTTGCTCTTGCTACTCGCGATTTAGGGTTTGGCATCCACGTCACTTCCTCAGGGAAAGCCTTCTGCACTCTCCCTAGACTAGGTTAGGGTCCCCTGCATATCTTCCATAGCTAAGCTTTGGTTTATCACCCCTTATTCTACCCCAATTACTTGTTACTTGTCTGGCACTTATTACTTATTCCTTAGTCAGGCATGTAATAGATGTTCAATAAATATTTGTAGAAAGGATATATGAAAAAGTGAAGGCTGAATCTTTGTGCCTGCCTAGGCAGTGGTTGGCTGACACAGGTCAGATGATCAGGATGCCACCAGTGATGAGATGTGACAGAATGGGAGAAGCACTGCCAAAGAGCCCCAGGTGAAGCTCACTTGGTCACACTGAGGTAGGGTGCCTTCCATTGGGGACAAAAGTACAAGAAGGTATCGGTCCCTCTGAAGGATATTAGGACAGCCTCCTGCCTTGTCCCACTGGAAGGACGGAGTGTGTGCTGGCTTGTGACCGTGGCTGCAGTGGTCACAAGGCTCAGGAGATGGGCTGGGTTGGCATAGGGGTAGTTGGAGTGTGTTGACGCTGTCTGCCCTCCCCTGCTGCTGGGCCATGTTCCCTGTGAGGTCTAGTGGATAGGAACTTTTGACTCTCACTTTCCCCTGAGCTTTGTGGTGTGGTAAGCATTAATGCCTCTGTACGTAACATGGGAACCTGTGTTCTTTGGGGTGCGCATTCAGCCCTCCTCCCTTTTGCTGCCTCCAGTTTTACTTAATATGCCAACCTCAGATGGCCTCACATACTGCTATTCCATCGACCTCTCGGAGCGAGTTGCACTGAAGCTTGATCAGACATTCCCCTTCAGCCTGATGAGGAGGATATCCATGTTCAAGTACGTCTCAGGGTCTTCAGCTGAAAGAAGGGCAGCCCAGAGCCGGAAGTAAGTCCCAGAACTTTTAAGTCATATTCTTAAAGCATCTCCAGAGCCTGTAGAGGGTGTGGCTGGTTCAGTGCCATGGGTAATAAAGGAATAGAGTGTGGACACATTTGAAAATCTGCACACAAGTGTCTTTTGAGCACTCTGGATTCTGCCCAGCTGTGTCTGAAGTAGGGAACAAGCAGGAATGGGAAAGGAAAGACACTTGAGGACACTTGCGTGTAATCCTGAGTGACTTGTGGACAGGGTAGGAGTGCCCCTGTCTAATGTCGTTAACCATCTCTCAATGCTGACAAGCACCCTGTGCAGGTCAGACTGGACTGTGGCATGTGGTAGCCCTCATAAGAAGCATAGACAGTACACACAGCTGACTGTGTTGCCTAGGAGGTGGCACAACCCGGGACCTGAGAGGTAGGGTTTTCTTGGCCACCCATCAAGAGAAGATAAGCTTTACTGTTTTCCAGGCCAGGCTCATTAACTCTCAGATGGAAAGTGCTAGGCAAGCTGCCAGACCTCATGTAGCCTTGGTCCTTCTTTTATGGAGGACGTCCAAAGACAAGCTGGCCATCTGGACAGCTTGTCTCCCTGAAGGCTCTTGTTAAGAAAAAAAATTTTAATGCCATGAGAAGTACTGTTACATGAAGTGTCCTGAACCTGGACTTAAGCAGCTGATTTGTAAAGTCATGTTTTAATTGAAATGTGTACAGATTGAGTCTAAAACCTAACACAAACATCAGTGGTATTGACATTCACTCTCCATATTTGGAACTGTGCACAAAAGTTCAGAGGACAAAACCCTTGGCTTGTGTCTCCATCCATATTCCCAGCCACATGTGTCTGTAGTGGGGTCTTTAACCTCAGCACAAGCAGCCCCTCACTTCTACTTCCTGCCAGACAGGAATTTGAGCTATCAATCTTCATTCCTGAAGTCACAGGTAGAAAATTTCACACCAGACTGGGCCTGGGCCCAGGCCCGGGCCCAAGCCCTCCATCCCTCCCTCCCACAGGTGGATGTGTTTTCTTTGGGTAAAATTTCTGAGCCAATCACAAGCACACTGACTGCTGTGACCTGGTCCTGTCTCCATGTGCTTTATCAGCTGCTGTGAGTAGGTTATGCCTCTGGTGGTCTCAGTTGCAGACCCTCATACTGCCGACTTGTGTAGGACTGTGAGTGGGTATTCCCTTTCTGAGCATCTGTTTTCTGTTGGGTTGAGATTAACCCTACTCCCCACTTGGTACTTAGAGCTAGTCACAGAAAATGTCCAACACATGTAATGTCAAGCAGGACAGCAACACTGCACTTTTCTCATGGGGAATGACAAGGTTCTTTGTACATTGGCATTCCTACCTGAGTGAGCATTTATTCTCTTGTTCCATTCCAGGCTGAACCCTGTGCCCGGCTCCTACCCCACGCAGAGCTGCCACCCTCACCTGTCCCCAAGCCACCCCGTCACCCAGATGCAGCATACCAGTGGTCAGAAACCAGCCTCCTGCCCAGCCTGTGCTCCAGGGCACACACCCAGCCTGCCTCCATACCAGCCTGCCTCCGGCCTGTGTTATGTGCAGAACCACTTTGGTCCGAACCCTAACTCCTCCAGTGTCTACCCAGCTTCTGCGGGCTCCTCCCTGGGGGTCCAGTCTCCCGCCCCTGTCAGCTGCCCTGGCACGGTGTATTCTGGGGCCCTGGGTACTCCTGGGGCTGCAGGCTCAAAAGAGTCCTCAAGGGTCCCGATGCCCTGAGAGAATTTCTAGGGAAGTTCTCACATCTTGGCCTTCTGAAGAAGGTCTTCTCTGAGCTAAGATTTTCTTGACAAAAAATTATTTATTGAACACCCTTATGTGCCAGGCTCTGTGTTGAGTACTTTGATAAATGTCCCTATTTCAATCTCATTTATGCTCATGACAGCTTTGTGAAGTAAAGTTTATTGTCCCCAGTTTACAGATGCAGAAAGCGAGGCATACTGTGGTTACATGTGAGTCCCGTGCCCTGTAGTGGCACAGCTGGGGTTCTTAGCTCCAGGCCCAGGGCTCCTCCCAGAGGACATGTGGGAGAAGAGGCCGTGCTGGTCAGTGGCCATTTCCAACTCCACTATCCCTTCCTGTCGTGTGTGCAGTGCTCTTGGTTATATAGTGTCCCTGTGTCTGTGTCTCTGCCCTTCGGGAGCTCCCAGCTGGTGTGCTTGGAAGTTCCCAGGCCTGTGTAGTGTATCTCCCCTGCAGTCATCCCCCCACCCAGACCCTTCTGCCCCAGATGTGATGAGATGGGCCAGTGTGAACTGCACCAGCATGCTGATGGATCCATAGTGTTGACGGCTTTTGTATAAAGAAACAGCTTGAACCTACCCATGGCATCTGACTCATTTGTGGTCTTGCTGAGGGAGATTGAGAGCACTGAGATTTACGTGGGTTGATGGCAAAGACGAGAGATGCCCTGGGGTCGGGTCAGGCAGACAACCCACACCCAGTGGGTCAAGAGTGGGCATCCAACATGGATGAGCTGCAAAGGTACTGGGAGAGGTGGAGGGACCAGTGGGAAAGTAGGGCAGCCCTGGTGGGCAACAGCAGGAAGCCACTACTGTCCTGAGGGAGGAGCTGGGACCTCAGGAAGGATTGCTGGCAGGACCATATACCAAGAAGTGACATGGGCACTGGTAGATGTCATCTGAAGCAAGAGGGATGAGAAGAGAGCCCTATTCTCTGCCTGTCATCTATCGTCAGTGTCTCCCATTGGCCACATTAGCCAGGAACCAGCTGGCAAGTGAGCTCAGAAAAGGTAGTTTGTGGGGGGCAGCCCCCCTGATGCAGAGCAGGGCAAGGGCCAGGGTGTGACTGAGCCAACAGACACTGACAGCCCCTGAGGAGAGCTGGCTTCTGATCGGCCATCCACTGGGCTCCTCATGGTGGACTCATGTCAACAAGGTGTGTCAGCTGTCGGGGCTTTCAGGGACATTGTAATGCATGACCTTCACTTATTCTGGGCTGGTTTTCTGATAGGTCCTGGGTATTCAGAGGTGGATGAGACGCAGAACCCCAAACCCACTCAGCCTGGCAAGGGTGGGGCAGTGACAGGCATGTACCCAGGTGGCCTCTTGAGACATACTCGGGGTGAAGGGGTGGGGGGTGAATATGGGCAGATGACACTGAGCTGGATTGGGAAGTCAGATTTGCAGCCAAGGAACTGGATGCCTAGATTGCAGCTGGGGCTTATCCGAAGTCACAGAGCAGGTCTGGCAGGGCCCAGCCTAGGCTTCTGACTCCAGTCGCGCCTGCCCGGGACTTTCCCCATAGTGTCACTTGATGCATGCAGGCTGCTTTGTGTTCTTAGACATTTTCCCTCCATTCCAATCCTAGGCCTCCACCCAAAAACGGGTGAAAGGGGCACCTGCTCCCAGTGTAGCAGGGCCACATCCCCTGTTTTCTCTGGCCTTCCTACAGGGACTGGCTGGCTGGAGCTGCGGAAGCCATGGGGGTGGTCAGGCTGGAGGCCTTCTCACAGGTCCCTGAGACACAGAGCTGTGAGGGTCCTCAGAGGCCATTTGGTCCAACCGCCCCTGGTTTTACTACTGGTGTTCCAGGGAGACAGGACCCTGACTCAGGTCCCTGCTGCACCTGCTGCTCCGAGACTGGTTCTTGGGTTTGTTCAACGCCTGGGCGGCCTGGAGCCAGATTAGAATGGGGCCATCCCTCACCCCCACGTGCATTCTGGAGGACCTGGAGGGGATCCTAACCTCCCCTGTTTGCCCATCGAATCATCCACTAGTATGTCCCATGTCCAAAAACCATTGTCAAATCTGCCAAGCCTCAGGCTGGGGATAGAGATTTGCAGTGAAGGTCAGCTCTGTGTGCACTGGGAACCCCTAACACAGGGCCTGCCGCTCAGTAAATATTTGTGCAATGAACAAATGAATAGGTGACTTCTGCCCTCAGGGAGCTCAGTCTAGCAGGGGAATGGACAAATAAAGAATTGTACTTCAGTGTGCTGGAAAACTGATGGAGGCCCCCAGCCCAGCATGGGACACAGCACTAACACTTCCATGGAAAGAGAGAGGGGCTTTGGAGGAAGGGGAGGAGCACTCTGTCCTCTGGCTATTGTTAGGAGAATGGGGCATACAGCTCAATCAGTATAAGGGAAAGCTGTCACTCCCTGCAGGCCAGAAACCTCTCCCCTGCCTCCCCTTGGCAGACCAGGACCCACTGCAGCCAGAGAAACTTCCAGACTTTATCAGTTTCCCCGGTTCATCAGCTGAGGGCAGCAGAGAAGCAGAATCATGCTCTGCTATCTCTACAAATCTTCCCTGGGGCCGGCCACAATCCACAGCTCAGGGGAAGCAGGAGGAAGGTTTGTAGGGGGAGCCCCTGTGCAGCCAACTGCAGTGCAAGGGAAAGGACTGGGGGAGCCATGCATGCTCAACCCTGCGAGGATCATCCCTTCACACACCTGTTCATTCATTCATTCGGTCTTTTATTGAACGAACACTTTGTGAGCAACTACAGAGACCCAGGCCTGTGCTCAGCCCTGGGGCTCAAAGATGGAGAAGAGCAGCCCCCGCCTTTGATGTGCTCATAGTTCATTAAGGAAGATGTGCTGTTTGGAGAGAGTGATGTGTGCACAAAGGTACAGTGGGAGCCACCCAGGAGGGGCAGAGGACAGACTTCGTGGAGTCACCCGGGTGGGGCCAGCGCCAGGAAGAGAGGGCAACAGCTGAGCCAAGGCCAGGAGTTGTGAAGCCAGTAGGCAGGGTGGAGGGGGCCAGTATGGAGTCTGGGAGGACAGCTAGGAAACTGTCTTCACAGTAGTCTAAGCAGGAAGCCAGGGGAGTCTGGCCGAGGCACCAGCACTGGGTCTGGGCAGGCAGAAACGGAAGTTTAGGGCACAAAGTGACTCTCTGGAGTCCCATGGGGTGTGGCAGAGCAGAGGGGGTGTGCACGAGTTCCCCCACCCAAAGTCCAGGGCTCCTCCCTGCCTGGAGGTGCCTGCTCCCTCAGGTGAGAGGGGTGGGGCAGGGCCCAGAGAAGGCTGGAGGCAGGATGAGGATCTTGCAAGCATGGAATGGGGGGGGGCCGGGGGGCCGCAGGGCAGCACTGAGGGAAGAGTTGGCCTTGGAGTTGGTGCTGCACCCTTGGGCTCCTGAGACCCACAGGGGCACCTCCCCCAGCTTCCATCCCAGGATGCCTTCTGAGCTCCCATATGTCGCTCTATGCCTGGTCAACTTCCAGCTGCAGGAGCAGCACCCAGAGCTGGACCTGAAGCCTGGCTTCTGGGGGACTTCCACGCCATCTCAGGACAGATGACAGACTGCCTGGGACCCTGCTCTGCAGTCCTGTTTTGAACTGAGCCCCCTCCCTGCCACCTTGGCCAAGATCCCCAAGAAAGGTCTCCAAAGTCTTGCCTGCCCATCCCTGCCCTCATGTCATGGCTGCCTCCTGGATGGTTTCCTACTCCTCCTAGGGGACTAGCTACAGCCTCCCAGTGGCCAAAGGCAGGTGGGCTTTGGCCTTCCAGAGATGGGAAAATCAGAGCTTCCTGCTCACAGAGGTGGCTCTGGGAAAGCTCTGACCTTCCCAGTGCCCACAGCAGTTGAAACTCGCAGGGCCCACACGAGTACACGTGCACACACACACCCTACAAAGGCACATACAAACAGAGACACAAACATTTGACCTCACAAATCTGGGCCCTCACCCACACATCAAGTCCAGACAATTCAATACCCATCGACAAAAAATGTATGTGGTCAAGGAAAACACCTACATGTATTTGTTAAACGCACAAAACATGCATGAGCTTATCGGTACACAAGTACATGCCATGCATACGTGCACGTATAAATGTGACTTCACGGAGGAAAGAGAGTACTCAGGCAGGAAGCTCCTAACTTCCCCGTTCTCCTTCCACCTTGCCCAGCCTGACCCTGGCCTCCTTCCCCAGTCTGGCCTCTCACCACCGTCCAAGCACGCTGTGCCGCTGGCGTAGCTTCCTGGCATGAGTGAAATCTCCAGGGGTGAGAGTGGCTGTCTGTGGCATGCGAGGAACAGCGCAGCAGGAAAGCCCTCCCCTTCCACCCGCCCGTCACACAATGCCTGGAATTCCACCACTGGTACATCATTCCCATGAATTAGGTTTATCAAACTGTGAGGGAACACTGGAAAAGATCCCCAGACCAGCCTTCATACTACACATGGGAACCTGAGGCCCTGGAGGGCAAGTTACTTGGCTAAGGTCTCATAGTGAACCCGTGACAGAGTGAAAGCAGAACCCAGGTCTCTTGACCCTGGTTGTTGGGTGGAGGAGGCAGCTAGTTGCCAGTTGGGGTCACAAGGAGGCCCAGGCAGGGGCTCTTATCTGGTCCATGTGATCCCGCTTGGGTGAGCCAACTCCAGGAGCCTGGGCACAGTCTGGGACCCTCGTGCTCACCAGGCACCCTCTCAGCCACATCAGTGGGGATGTCCTGAGGCCCTCTACAGACTCTCCTGCAGTGGGGGGTAGCATTGGCACATGGGAGCATTTCAAACCCTGCCAGGATGGTTGAGAACTCTGGGGAGAGACCAGGAGCCTGGATAAGAGCAGATATGAGTTAACTGCGTGATAAACCCAGTGCAGACCATTAAAACAAGATGATGGAACAGAGAGAGTGGCAACTGTAAACAGGATGACCAAGGAAGGCCTCCCCGAGGAGGTGGCATTTCTGCTGAGACCTGAAGGAATCCAAGGAGCAGCCATGAGAGAAGCATGTGATGAGCTTCCAGGTGGACAGAAGAAGCAGGGAGCCAGGTGGAGATGGGCTGGGCACATTCCCCAAACTTAACGGAGTGACCAGGGGAGGATGGCACGGGTGGTGCAGACAGCAGGTGCTCAGTAAATGTTTGTTGCCCTGGGCCTCTGCACAAGGGCAGCCTGGGCTTGGGAAGCCACACCCATGCTCATGGCTTGGTGCTCTGAGCCCAGGTAACCTGTCCACCTGGCCCACAAGGGAACCCACAGTCAAGGACCACCGATCCTGGGAGCCTGAACCTTGGCCAGGCTCTCCCTCACCCTTGCACTCATTCATTCACTCCCTCCCTCACTCATTCCCTCATCAAATAGTCACTGGGTACCTCCTACATCCTGGCCCTATCCCAGGGGCTGTGACACAGAGATGACCAAGGCTTGTTCCCAGCACAGGTAAGGGACAGAAACCCACGATAGTTCCAGGAGGCACCAATTCTGGGAGAGGCACCTGCTCATGCTCTGCAGAGCGCAGCAGGGGGAGCAGCCTGCTCTGCAGGATCCAGCAAGGCCTCTCAAGGGAGGTGACCCCTGAACCTGGCCTTGAGGGCTGACCAGGCCTCTTCAGAATGGAATGTGGAGAGGGCATTTCAGAGGAGAGAGTGGTTTGTACCAGGAACACACTGGCCTGGCAAGACCAGAAAGTGGGGTGTGGGAGGTTACACGGAGCCAGTATGGAGAGAAGGATGTGGAGAGGCCACAGGGGCCAGGGGGAGGGCCTGGAAGGCCAGCCCAAGGGTTTGGACTTGAGCTTGTGGTTGGTGGAGGCCATTATAAGGTTTCTCTGCTTATGTTGTTGTGCATAAAACCAGGGCCAGAGAGTCTAAGCCCAATGACAGAGCCCCGGGCCTCTCCCAAGGCTGCCCCTGTGTATCCAAGGTATATGTGGCAGGTAGACCTAGCCCTTTCATGTGGCTGCGGTCTGCCAAAACGTGAGCCAGGCTTTCTCTGCATCTCCCACCAGCCACATGATGGGCCTGCTCTTCTGCCCATGCACAGCCAGGAGTGTTCCTGTGGTTGCAGGGAAGCGAATCTAAAACCCTCAAGCCCCCTGTGTGTTCTTTGTTGTTCTCTGTTATCAGGTGAAGCCCACCTTCTGTCAACTGTCAGGGCTCCAGATGCACTCAAAGGTGACCTTCCATGAGAGATGGGGTAGGGTGTAGCCAAACTCGCAGCTGGAAGGACGGAGCCCAGGTATCCCCACCAAGATCCCCCCTGCCCCACATGCTTCCCCTCTCTGCCCTCCTGAGGAAGCGAGCAGACAGAGAGGTTTGTCTCCAGCCCTGCCTTCCCTAGGGGGGAGGAAAGAGAGATCTCTGCCATCTTGACCACGGCTGCTGGGGATGGCACCTGAGCTCGTATTTCTCCCATCCTGGAAGGGAAGACAGCTGGCATCAAACCCACTACTCCGGTTCCCTTCTTACCTGGTGGCTGAGACTAAGGAGGGAGGAGAGGAGGGGGCCTCCCCGGTGTCTGGGGGAGAGGGAGAGAGGTCCTGACAGCAGCACCCCATTGGTCTCCCTTCCCTGGAGACCCCAGGGAGGCACAGAGGAGTGAAGTGTGGGGGTGGGGGTGGCACCTGGGGAGGCTGAGTGCAGAGCGTCACTCTGTGCATGTTCAAGGTGGGAGCAGGTGGGTGACAGTGAAGTTGCAGGGGACCTGCCAACTGGAGATGATTTCTCCAGTGGGAAAGGCCCTTCTGAGGACAGGTTTGGCCAAGGGCACTGATGACTGCTGGAAACGCCCTTTGAGCCCCTCTTGTTCTGAAAGGAAAAAATCCTTTCCCAGAGCTGCACAGGGTGTTGAGGCAAAGCCCCCACCCAGGCCCTGTGTCACCCTCTGCCCAAGTTTCTCCAGCCAATATGGCTCAGTCCTTCTTGGCGTCCAGTGATCCCTCCGGATGTTTGGGGTAGAACTGTCTGCCTGGAGTCTAGCCTCAAGCTCTCCTGCTTCAAACCCAGTCCTGGTGGAAGAAGCCTGGGCCTCCCTGCAGGCCTTTGGCCCCTCCCTTCCCAAGAGCACGTAGGCCCTCCTGCTGGCTTCTGCACCTGGGAGAGGTTCAGCTTCCCTGAGAACACAGAGCTGGCTGGGCGTCAGGTTGCAGGCAGCAGAGCGGGGCTGGAGCTCCGGTTGCTGCTCACCCCGAGGCTCTGGGCCTGGCAGAATTAGGTAACAGTGGCCGCCCTCACCAGCCTTGGGAGCCTGACCCAACCCCTTCTGCAGTCCTGAAAGGGGAAGTCTGGTGCCAGGTTGGGAGTGAGAGAGGCAGAAGGGTGAGATCTGTTTCATCTTCCCAGTGCTCCTGCAGGGAGCCTTGAGCCTGTCCCCATTTTATGGATGAGCAGACTGAGGCTCAGGGAAGGAAGGGACTTGGCCAGTAGGGGTACAGTCTTGATGAGCACCTAGGTCTCCAGACCACTGGTTCTGCCCTGCTCTTCCCACTGCCCAGGCTGCTCCACGGACGGGAAGGGGCTTGGAGAAACAGTAGGTCATAATAACGCCGCAGAGGCCGGCACGTGGCTCACTCGGTAGAGTGCAGTGCTGATAACACCAAGGCCACGGGTTCGGATCCTATATAGGGATGTCCGGTTTGCTCACTAGCTGAGCACGGTGCTGACAACACCAAGCCAAGGGTTGAGATCCCCTTACCGGTCATCTTTATAAAAAAATAAAAATAAAAATAAAAAATAACGCCGCCGGATGTGGCTTACCCAACCTGGGTCTTCTCAGAGCTCTGTGTGTGTGCATTTGTATGCACGTTTGTGCACATATACGCATGCACGTTATGTGCCTGTGTGTCGGTGTGAATGTACATGTGTGCCTGTGGCTGTGTGCATGCATGTTATGTGCATGTGAGCATGTGTGTGTATTGTGTTGTGTGCCCGTGTGAGTATATACACGCCTGAGTATGTGCATGCATGGGTGTGCACCTGTGCACGTGCGTGTGTGTGTAGGAAGGACTGGATTCCTGAGTCCAGGTACTCAGTGCCTTCATCTTTGTCACTCCTCCTCTGATGGTCTCTCCCCTACTTGGAGCCCCCTCCCCTTCCCGCTGCCCCTCATGGAGTCTCTTTCTCCCTTAAAGAATATTCCTTCCCCTTCAGAAGCCCCTCCCTTCTCACCCATCCCCCTTCCCACCATAAATAAAGCTGCCAGTTAACTTTGAAATCCCTGGCCCTGGCTTTCCTCCTTACCCGTGGCCATCCTGGGGCTGGACGTTGGGTGGGGACAGCAGTTACCTCTCCAGAGAACAGCTCCTCAGTACTGCTGCCTCCCGGATCCTGGGGAGGAGCCATGTGGTCTCTGGACTGGCAGAGAGAAAGACCCTGAGGTTATGAAAAATATTGAGGACACCAAGTTGCTGTCCCCTGGGGCTTGTGGGGAGCAGGCAACCCTTGTGGCTTCTCAGGAGACCTCGCCTCTCCCCTGCTGAGCACTTGAATCCAGGGCCCAGAAGAAGGGCCAAGCAGAGCATGCTCCCTCCTCAGGGCCTTTGCACCTGCTATTCCTCCTGCCTGGAGGCTCCCCCTCCCCCTGGTGTCATAGGGCTCACTCCCTAACTTCCTTCAGTTCTCAGCTTAATTGTCCCCTCATCAGAGCTGCCTTCCTGGGCCACCATATATAAAACAGCACCCCAAGATGCCTCGCCCCTTCCCCTGCTTTACTCTTTGTAACACCTGCTACCACCTGACTTCTTACACAGTAATTCTTCCCACATGAGGATGGCAGTCCCATGAAACCAGAGCCTTCTTTCATTCACACCTTTGTCCCCAGTGCCCAGTACAGTTGCCATCCTCCCCGTCCTGGCACATGGCAAGCACTTGATAAAGTTTTGCTGGGTAAATGTAGTAACTCATTGGATCATTGCAGCAATCCTATGGATCCTACAAAGTAGGCATTGTTATCACCCCCGTTCTTGCACAGCAGAACTATGTGGCACAGAGAAGCAAAGTAAACCATGTGAGATCCCACAGTTAAGAAGTGAGGATTGGGGGCCGGCCCGGTGGCGCACTGGATAGTGCGCAGCTTGGGAAGCACGGCGGCGCTCCCGCCCGAGGGTTCGGATCCCACATACAGACCGGTTCCCGCTCACTGGTTGAGCGAGGCGCGGGAGCGACGCTAAGGGTTGCGATCCCGTTGCCGGTCCCCGGCCCGGTACGGGGGCAACACTGAGGGTTGCGATCCGTTGCCAGACACGGAAAAAGACACACACAAAAAAAAGAAGTGAGGATTGGGCCGGCCGGTGGCGCACTGCTACAGTGCGCCGCTTGGCAGCATG
>NW_007730910.1:110034-126913 GCF_000696425.1 Galeopterus variegatus | reverse complement strand
TCCCCGGCCCGGTGCGGGTGCGACACCGAGGGTTGCGATCCCGTTGCCGGTCACGAAAAAAGACAAAAAAAAGGAAAAAAAAAAAAAAAAGAAGTGAGGATTGTCTCATTATACACCAAAATCAACTCAAAATGGATTAGAGACTTAAATATAAGACCTTATAAGACCTGAAACTATAAATCTTCTAAAAGAAAACATAAGGAAACACTTCAGGAAGTAGGACTGGGCAAAGACTTTATGAATAAGACCCCAAAAGCACAAGCAACAAAAGAAAAAAAAATAAACAAATGGGATTACATCGAGCTAAAAAGGAAAAGAAACACAACAAAAGAAACCGCTAACGGAGCAAAAAGACAACCTACAGAATGAGAAAAAATATTTACAAACTATTCATCTGACATTAATATAATATTAATATCCAGAATATTCAAGGCACTCAAACAACTTAACAGTTAAAAAAAAAAGTAATCCAATTAAAAAACAGGCAAAGTTGCTGAACAGGCATTTCTCAAAGAAAGACATACAAATGGCCAACAGACACATGAAAAAATGTTCAACATCACTCAGCATCAGGGAAATGGTAATCAAAACCACACTGAGATACCATCTTGCCCCAGTTAGCCTGTCCATTGTCAAAAAGACAGAGAATAACAAATGCTGGCAAGGATGCAGGGAAAGGGGAGCCCTCCTACACTTTGGTGGGACTATAAATTAGTGCAGCCATTATGGAAAACAGTATGGAGGTTCCTCAACCAACCATATGACCCAGCAATCCCACTGCTGGGTACATACCCAAAGGAGTAGAAATCATCATGTCGAAGGGACACCTGCACCCCCATGTTCACCACAGCTCTATTTACAATAGCCAAGATGTGGAACCAACCTAAATGTCCATCAATGGACAATTAGATAAGGAAAATGTGGTACATATACACAATGGAATACTACTCAGCCATAAAAAAGAATGAAATTCTGCCATTCGCAGCAACATGGATGAACCAGAGAAAATTATGTTAAGTGAAATAAGCCAGGCACAGAAAGAGAAATACTACATGTCCTCACTTATAAGTGGGAGCTAAAACAAACAAACAAAGAGCAATCACAATAATTCATTGAACTTTCAAAAGGAGAGAAAAGAAGTGAAGCCAACAGAAGTGGGAAAGGGGGAGGGGAAGGAGGGTCAGCAAGAAATTGGTAAAGGAGCACAAAGAATGAATACATTGTATAATGTTGAATAGACTAATTATCCTGATGTGAGCATCACATATTGCAGGCAGGTATGGATATTCAACACTGTACCCATGGATATGCGCAATCAATAGTGTTTCCATAAAAAAAAAATAGAACAAACTCAACAAAGAGATATGAAGTATAAAAAGTATCAAACAAACAAAAAAAAAGAGATGATTGAACCCAGGAGGCAGAACGCCAAAGCTCTGCTCCTGGCCGCTCTGCCAGCCTGCCGGGTCTGACCAGTGTTCATTTCACTGCCCCATGGGGATTGGGGAGTGTTGTGAGCAGCTGCGAACAGGGCTGGGCCCCAGGCAGGGCTGGCATGGCCAGAACATGTCTTCTGAGCCTCCGCCTTGGGCAATGGCTGGTCCTCCTGGCCTCACCCCTCCTCCACAGTGAGAGCCCAGGAGCACTGTCCCCTCAAGTGGACAGAGGCTGGGCCCAGACAGGGACACAGACAGACAAAGGGAAAGGTCCTGGGGAAAGGTCCACAGGGCCCCTGGGGCAGCTGTCCAGAACATAACAGGGAGAGCCCGGAAAGACAGGCCAGGGAGCTGGTGGTGAAGCTCCCTCCCCAGACAGACTTTGGTGCAGGAAGCATGTGCATGCCTTTGTGCAGTACAGTCTCTGGACCTGAGCAGAAGGGTCCCTTGCCCTGGTCCCCACTCTTCTCGGGGCCAAGGGGACATACCAGCCTGAAACCCATGCTTTCCCCTTCTAGAGGCTGCCCTGGGGCCCTGGAATTCCCTGCCAAAAGGGTCCCGGCCTGACCACAGGAGCCAGATGGACCTCTTCCCCAGTTCATCCTCCTGAGATGACCCACATGCCAACGTGCCCACCGCCAGTCCCAGGAGCAGCTGAAGGCAGAGAGTGTGCCCAGCGCATGGATGTGTGGGCTGGGACATCTATGTAGCAGGCCCTGTGTGGCGCGGGCTGAGCAGGGGGTGGGGAGAGAAGGGGAGCTAGTGGCCCATAGGGCTGGGGAGTGGGAACTGACACGCCCACATGCTCCAGCATGGAACTCTGAGAACTATGAATGTGAATTTGGCCTTCCAGTTTGTCACGAAAGCATAGTTGTCTATTTAACAGTTTGTTATAATGTGTTGGCCTCCTTCATAACTTGTAAATATTTATCTATCTGGTGTGAAGGACTGCATTGGAACTCTTGCCCTGGGCTCATGTCGGGAATTGACCTGCCCACACATGTCTGTGCATGTGTGTGTGTGTGTGTGTGAGTGTATGTGTCTTCTGCTGGGAGGAGGAGGCAGACCTGGGATGGCTGAGCAGGACAGGCAGTGAGCACGGCGTGCTGCCCACTCTGTGGTGGGGAGCCCTGGCATGGGCTTCAGGAGGCCTGCTTTACCATATGACCTTGGGCAAGTGGCTTGATCTCTCAGCCCAATGTCTACCCAGCTGTAAACTTCAGGGGGCTTTTCTGGGAACTGGGTGGGATGGCACAGGGGTTCAGTGGGGGCTATCTTGGGAGATGGTGGGGTCCCGTCAATGAGGCAAGCAGAGAAGGGGTACTGCAGAGGGCTGAGTTCCATGAGCTTCAGTTTTCATTCTAAGCCTGACATTCTGGTCTTTTCTGCCCTAGTGTCAGGAAGGATATGAAAGGCAGAGGGCTGCTGGACCCAAGGTCCCCCAGAGCCTGCAGTCTCCCTTCAGGCTGAGGGGGTCAGGGCTAGTGGGGATGGGGACTGGCCACCACATGGAGGTGGGACTGTCCTGCCACATCCAGCCCAGGGCCCTGGTGTGGCCCTCACTGCCTTTCCCACCCAAGATGACCTGGGTGTGGCCCCACTGCCCCAGGAAGAGTTCCCTGTTGCCCACCCTGGGTGTCAACTGGGCTGTAGGCTCCATGGTGGGAACTTGCCTGCCCACCATTTTGTAGTCTCCCCATTTCAAAGATGAGGAAACTGAGGTCCAGAGGGAGAAAGTGACTTCTCCAGGCTCACCTGGCTAGAAGTGTTGGGATTTGCACCCAGCCCAGTCTGAACCTGAGCCTGAGCTCCCCACTCAAGGTATAGCAAGGCCCGGCCTCTGCCTTGCCCGCATTCTGTCCCTGGCCCTGTTCAAATGCTCTAACCAGTAAGCTGCTCTCCTTCATCCATGTCTGCAAGCGATTCCCCCATTTCAAATGACTTTGGGGCCCTCTCCATATCCTGCCCCACCTTCAGGGCTGGAGTCTCAGCCCCTCCTCCAGGAAGCTTTCTCTGATCACTCACTATCGCCCTCAGTGATTTCTCCCTCTTTGAACCCCTATAGCACTGGATCTTAGACTTCTTGTGGGGTCTAGTCTAGACCTTGCTCCTCAAAGTGTGGTCCCTGGACCAGCAGGCTCAGCATCACCTGGGAGAAATGGACCCACCTTGGACCCACCCCAGACACAGAAAGCAGAACCCTACACTAATAAGATCCCCAAGTGATAGGTGTGAGTACGTTAAAGTTTGAGCAGTGCTGTTCTAGAGCCTAGAAAACCATTAATGCTGAGAATGTGGGCAGAGTTTGGGCAGATCACAGTTTACCTGGGCCTCATCCATATAATGGGCATTTCTCCAGAATAAAAAACTCTGAGCTTCTATTCCCTGCTGTCCAAACCACTGCCTGGAGCCAGCCTGCTGCCGCTTCTCCTTGCTCACCACCCTCTACTCCAGAGTCCCACCTTCTCTAAGGGCTCTAAGGGAATGGGCAATGGTTGGGGGAAGCTGCATGAGCAGACCTTGCCATCCCAGGGGTCTGAATCCCTGCTTAGCAGCAAGCAAAGCTGCAAGATGCCACCCTTCTCTTGTCCTGGTCCCTCGTTCGGGGCTTTCCTGAAAATTCCTGGGTCTTGGAGGATTTTCTTGCTGATGGCTGGAAAGTGGACCCTGCCTTGGACAAGCAGGTGCATTGAGAGGGCTGAGTACACAGGAAGAGGCTGCTTGAAAACAAAGCATGCACTCTCCCTGACATTTTTGCCTCCACCTGGCCAGGAGGGACGGCTAGGTGATATCCTCTTCTTATAAGGAGGATGCCAGATGCCCAGAGACGAGACACAACTAGCTGGGAATAGATCTCCTTTTGCTGTTCTGGTCTGGAGTCCTCAGGGGCAACACTGAAGATCTGAAGAGCAGCATCCTCTCTGGTCTCCCGCTCCAGCCTGCCTGATACACCCCAACTCTGTCCCTGCGGATCAGTGGCTGTGATGGTTAATCTTACGTGTCAACTTGGCTAGGCCACCATACCTGGATGCGTGGCCAAGCATGATTCTAGATGTTTCTGTGAAGACATTTTTTAGATGAGATTAAAATTGAAATCAGTGTACTTTGAGTAAAGTAGATTATCCTCCATGGTGGAGGTGGGCCTCACCCAATCAGTTAAATAAAGACTTACCTTCCTGGAAGAGAGGGAATTCTGCCAGCAGGTGGCCTTTGGGCTAGAACTGCCACTTTTCCCTAGGTCTCCAGCCAGCTGGCCTACCCTGAAGGTTTTAGATTTGCTGGTTACCACAACTGCTCCTTAAAATAAATCTCTCTGTCCCTGTCTCTCTGTCTGTATGTATATATATACACACGTACATCCTATTGCTGCTGTTTCTCTGGAGAGCCCTGACTAATATAGCGGCCAACACAGTGACCAGAAGACACGGAGTCAGGCTACAGTTCTTCCCAGCCCATTACCTCTCCTCCCACCCCCCGCATACCCTTTATTTATCAATTAATCCAATAGATGTTAATGAAAGGCCTACTACATGTCAGGAACTGTGCTTGGTGAAAGGACATAATGGTGACCAGAACTGGCTTACAGGCTGGCGTGGAGAGAGACATTCATCACACAGTCACACAAATGAATCACCAACCACAGTAAATACCATGGGGGAAAGGAAGATGGTTCCCCAGGGGGTTATTTATTTATTTATTTATCTATTTTTCCATGGGGGTTTAAACAGAGGACCCTGGCCAGCCAGTTAGAGGAGCAGGAGTTTGCAAAGGAGCCTGAGTAGGGAAACCAGAACGTCATGTGCTGGAGAAGCCAAGAGAGGAAGGGCAGTCCCAGGTGTCCCATGCTGCTGAGAAGTCAAGTAACAGGAGAAGAAGAAAACGTTCTCAGAGGAACGCCCTGACTTCCTAGCATGGCCGTCAAGTCCTCCATAATCGGGCCTCACTGATACCTCCATCCATCCTCTGGCCACCACAGACACCAGGCCTTCCATACCGTTGTTATTGCTATCCTGCCCCACTGGAATCCCCTCACCTCTGCTCCTCCTGGCAAATGCCCAATCATCCATTAAGCCTCAGCTCAAAAGCCATCTCCTCCACGAAGCCTTCCTTGAAGACCACCCCTCAGGCAGAGTGTGCTACTACACCCTCGGTGCCCCCGCAGCACTCTGTACAAACCTCTGTTGGAGCATGTGGTAGACACAACTGGGCCTGCCCAGGGACCACTCCACTCATTTATTTTGCTGAGAGAACCCTTATTTTCTCTGCAATAGCAATGTTCTCAGCTCCAGCAATACATTGGGATTGGTCTAATCCCATCCTATGGTCCGCTTTTCCAGTCTCCCTTGCAATTAGAGGTTGCCATGTGACCCTGTTCTGTCCAATCAGGCAGGAGCAGAAATCTACTGAGGTAAAGGCAGAATTGAAAACTTTTGTCTTCCACTCTTTATTTTGTCTTGAGCACAGATATGATAGCTGGAGCTGTGGCAGCCACCTTGAGACCAAGAGGGAAAAGACAAGGAAACAGCAGAAATGTTGGCTATGACACTATTGAGCTGCTGAACCAGTGCCAGCAGCTAACCTACTTTGGATTTTTGTGTGAAAAATAAAGCCTTTTTCATTTAAGCTGTTGTTGTTTGAGTTTTGTGTTGCTCGCAGCCGAGTGCCTCCCTGATGCCCAGCACATTGCAAATCACGTTGTAATTTATTTGGATGCACGTCTCCCTCCCTTACCTATCTAACAGCGAGCTCCCCGACAAAAGGGGTCATGCCCTCTTCCTCTTTAGGGCCTTGGGATTTGGCACAGTGCTTGGCAGTGAGTTAGGGCCCAGTGAGGATCCATTGTTAACTGAAGAGAAGGTTTCTGAAGACCAAGGCCACCCCCAAGTGGAGGTAGGAATAGCAATGACTTCAGAGTTTTCAGAATAGGATTGCCAGATAAAATACAGGATGCTCAGTTAGATTGAATTTCAGATAAATAATAAAAAATTTCTAGCATAAGTATCTCCTAAACATTGCATGGGACATACTCATACTACAAAAATTTTTGTTATTAATCTGAAATTCATATATGACTTTTTTTTATTTTTTGTGCTAAATCCACTTAGGTCTGCTGTCCACAAGGTGCCCTCAGCTGTGTTCAGGGGCTCTATAGTGGGATTGTGGCGTCTCATTCAAGGTGGGAGGGACTATTCCCAGACCAAAGCTTGGGCAACATGGAGTGGAATAACTCGGGGGGCTTGTGGGCTTTCTGGCTACAGAATGAGTAAGAGGGAAGCTGGTCAGAAGCCCTGCTGGGAACGGGAGCCCAGTGCCAGGAGGGCCAGGAACGTGTGTGGAGGTTTTGAGAACAATGGATCTGACCTTCCAGGAGGCCTGTGCTAACACCAGGCCCTTCATGTCCACTGGCAGAGGCAAGCATGGGGACTCTGCACCCCCGGCCTGTGGGTTGGAACAACTGATGAGTTTATGTCTGCTCCACTCTGTCCCCCACAACTTGAAATACCTCTCACAACCAACCCCCTGAGCTCCTGCACTGCTAAACAGGCTGGCTGGTATCTGTCTGTCTCTTGCTGGCCCACAAGTGCCCTGGGGCTCTTTCTTCACAGCCCTCAGCCCAGTGCATTGTGAAGCACTCTGTAAATGAGAGTGTTTACAGAGACCAGGGCAAGGGGGTGCTGTGCCAACTTCCTGCAGCACCAACTAGAGTAGCTTCTGGACTCCCTCCTTGTGTTGCATAGAACCTTCAGTGGCTCCCCAGCCACTTGGTGAGACACTCAAGACCCCCAATCCTGGCCTCCTCCTACCTCTCCAGCCCCTGCTTGCTGCCCCCAATTGGTCTGACTTGAGTCTCACCAAATGTCCTCTAAGCAAGCTACACCCCTTCATCCACCTTGTCAGCTCAGCCTGGAACACATTCTGTATGTCTGTCTGTTAAACTTCTGGGCATCCTTCGAACGCCACCTCCCAGAACCCTTCTTGGATTTTCAGGACAGTTAGACTGTCCCTCCTCAACTTTGCTCACAAACTTTGACCATCTGCAGTGGACTGAATGGCCCCCCAAAGTCATTGAATTTTAATCCCCACTGTAACTGTTGAGCGTGGGAAATCCTATTATGGCAATTGAAAGGTGGGGCCTTGAAGAGGCGATTGGATTCCGAGGACCAAGCCCTACTGAATGGATTAATAATGGTGATCACGGGTGCGGTTCTGAGGGCTTTAAAAGGAGAGCACGTGAGAGTTTCTCTCTCTGCTCTGCCATCAGCCATGTGAGACCCTGTGTCACTGTCACCACCAACAAGGCCTTCACCAGATGTATTGCCTGGACTTTGGACTTCCCAGCTTCCCAAACTGTAAGCAATAAATTTCATTTTCTTACAAATTACCGAGTTCCAGGGCTGAGCACGTGGTGAGCTTCTGGCAACTGTTGATGAAGAGCCATGCGGGTGGGGCTGGGAGGAGATCAGTAGGACACGTTCAGATGTGAGTAACAAAATCCGAGTTTGAATTAAGTTCCAGGGCTGAGCACGTGGTGAGCCTCTGGCAACTGTTGATGAAGAGCCATGCGGGCGGGGCTGGGAGGAGATCAGTAGGACACGTTCAGATGTGAGTAACAAAATCCGAGTTTGAATTGGCATAACAAATGAGGACATTCAGTATCTCACATGGAAAGAAGCCCAGAGGCAGGGTGACCAGCAGGCATGGTATGACCACAGCTCAGGAATGTGCTCAGAAACACTCTGTTCTGAGGTCCTCACCATTGGCTTCGTCCTCAGGCCAGTTCCTCTGTGGCCACAAGACAACTGCACAAGTCCCTGTTGTTGCATCTGGACGTGACAATATCCACAGGCAGAAGGGGGCCATTTCTTCTAGTATCTTTCTCCTAGGAGCCAGGAACCCTTTCTCTGCAACCTCCCCACAGACCTCCTCTCCTGTTTCATTGGTCAACTGCTTAGGAGAAGGGGGACCTCATCATCTGGGCTCAGTGGGCGTCACAGTCTGAAAATGACAGCACAGTGGGGAGGCATTCAAGGAGGCAGGTGGGAATGGGGTGTCTGGATCAGGCAAGGGGAGACGCTGAGGAAATAAGGTTACTAAGGCATGTATAGGTTGGCTCCCACACTCCCACCATCCTGATCACCTGTCTGTTTTTTCATTCGTTCATTCATTCATTCAAATACCTATTGAGCACCTACTACAGGCTAGGTCCTGTGTCAATCCTAAGCAGTATTATCATTATTTCTATATGGCAAAAAATGAGGCTCAGGGTGGCATAACTTGTTTGATTGAAGTTCTAGGGTAGGTGGGAATTGTCAGGTCTGGCTGGCTCCAGAGTTCCCTGCTCCTGAGTCAGAGGTCTGAGCCCCCAAGAGACTGAGTCCCTGAATGGACTACACTCCTCTGGGCCTTGCCCAACCCCATGGCTTCCATGCTTTTGTGTGAGAGGGGAGGGCCTCGGCCAGGAGAGAGGCTGTTCCAGAACCAGATCCAGCCTCAGCTGCTGGCTTCAGTGCCTGGCAGGGGCACTCAGGGTGGGGGTGCTTCTCAGATGCATACACCATGGGCTCCACCCCAATTCCTCACACCACACCTCTCTGGCCCACAAAAGGGCCACTGTGGGGCTTACGTCCTGGGAAGCCAGGATGGCCCTCAGTGCAGAACCTGTACTGGCTGGTTGGCCCAGCCTGGGACACCCAGGTGAGTCTCCCCTCAGCACAAGGACAGGGCAGAATGGCGGGTGGGGGGCCACAGACTGAGCTGTTGGAGGTGACAATCCTGTTGCCCCACCCCTCCTTGTCCCTTCAAGGAATGCCTGGTTCTAGGGAAGGAGGGAAGAGAGCAGGCTGCCTGTAGCTGGCAGGTCAACTGGAACCAAGAACTGAGGTACAGGTAGGGGCAGGATGGCCACAGCTCTGAGCCCTGGTGAGGAGGCTGGGAACGGGCTGGGCCTTGCGTGTCTCCTTCTTGTCCCAGGCTGGGGGTGTGGGAGGGGCAGGAGCTGGTGCAGGTCCTGTGCCCCAGCTGGGCCCAGGCCTGGGGGGTGCAGTGGGGAGAAGCCCTAGCCAGGGGTGCTGAACCAAGGGCTCTGTTGAGTGCCAGTCCTGCCACTGACTTTCTCTGTGACCTGGGCAAGTGCTTTACCCTCTCCGGACTGAGTTTTCTTATCTGTACAACCAGGAGGTCGATGTGCTGACCTCAGTTTCTTCCATGCTGACCATCTCTGCTGGAAGCTTGTGTTGATGCCCCCGCCTCTCTCACCTTCTTCC
Organism: Galeopterus variegatus; assembly: GCF_000696425.1. Taxonomy (NCBI): domain Eukaryota; kingdom Metazoa; phylum Chordata; class Mammalia; order Dermoptera; family Cynocephalidae; genus Galeopterus; species Galeopterus variegatus. The sequence continues at coordinate 117,213 of NW_007730910.1, read as the reverse complement.
CCATCTACTCCCACCCTTATCCACCCTGCAACTATTTCTGATTTGCAGCCCTGAGCCCCCAAGCCAAGGGATGGTGACTTTGGGTAGTTTTCCAGGGCTTTGTGGGGCACAGACCTTCACTGATGTCTTCTCTCTTCCCTAGAGGCAGCCAAGCAGGCATTATCAGATGAAGGAAGTGGTTTGGAGTGGCCAAGGCTGCATAGCTGGCCTGTCAAGGCCAGTGCTTTCTACGTAATTCCAGTGAGCTTGGGTGGGCAGCAGGGGCCCTGGGGGTGCCTGCCCAGCTACAGAGAGTGGGGCTGCGTCCCTGGAGAACCACCCCTAATTTCTGTGCTTTCAGGACCAGCTGCAGGGCGAAAATGTGTGCAGATTCCTGGTCCCTGGCCAGGAGTGGGGCTTTGTATTAGTTCATCTTCCATTGCTTATAACGTAATACCTGAAACTGGGTGATTTATAAGAAAACAAATTTATTTCTTACAGTTTTGGAGGCTGAGAAATCCAAACTTGAGGTGCACATCTGGTGAGGGCCTTCTTCTTGGTGGGGAGTCTCTACAGAGTCCTGTGGTGATCCAGGTGTCACACAGTGAGGAGGGTCACTTGCTCTCCTATAAGGCCACCAGTCACTCCCTGACAACCCATTAAACCATTTATCCATTAATCCATGAATGAATTAATCCTTTCACGAGGACAGAGTCCTCATGATCTAATCACCTCTTAAAGGCCCACCTTTCATACAGGAGATAAAGCTCCAAGATGAGCTTGGGGGCATTCAGACCCCAGCAGGCTCCTCTGCTTACTGAAGTTTGGAAGCCTCTGTTCTGAACAACCAGATGGCTGGAGATGCCACCTGCAGCCTGGGATGCCTGGCATCTGGATGCCCCATCGGGTGGCCACTCAGAGCTATCTGGAACTGGAGGTACCTGGCTCAGGCCAGGAGTTGGGGTGTTCTCCAGAGATCCTTTAAAAAGGGGAAGGAGGAGGACTACAACAAAGGAGCCACCCTCTTCAAACCTAAGGTGTGGACAGTCACATGCAGGCTGGCAGCCCAAGGCAAGGAGGGTATTCATAGGGCTCTTTCCTTCTCATGCGAAACACTGCTCTCTCTTGAAAAACATGTTCTGGGGTATGAGGCCAAGGTTGTTTTTTCTTTCTTGAGCTATGGCATTATCTTTTCTTCTTGGCAGATTTGCCAAAACAATTAAAATAATCCTGTAATTGTCCCCAAGGATCTAGGTGAGGGGTCTGATCAGGTTTCTTTCCTTGTAGGACACAGACCTCCCCACCCCCCAAAGGAAAGGATTTCTCTTAGGCCTGAGAGCTGCCTCTGGGGTGAAAAGTCTCTCTCAGCCCAAATGTGAGCAAAGCTCTCTCTCTCAGAAATGCTCTAAGAGCCACTTGGGAAAGGGTCTTGTGAAAAATAATTCTGAAAACCAAAAATAGTGATTGGTGACAAGATGTGGTTTCATTGCGTTTTGTTAGAGAGCGCGTCCTCGGGCAGCTGAGCTGACTGGTACTCCCCCCACGCATTCGCCGAGATTGTCCTCATGCAGAATGCTAAGCTCGAATGCCCTTGTCTCTCTCCCCTTCGCCTTAGGAACAATCAATCGGCCTACTCTTCACTCCTACTATACTCTAAGAATTCGTCTTTAGAAATCAGAGGATACAATAATATCTTGGCTGATATTTTCCCCTACATTTAGCTCATTTAAGCTTCCAACCAACTTTGGGTAGTGGGTAGGGTCACTCTCATTTCTCAGATGAGNGCTCACTGGTTCTCCCACCACGCTCTCACCGAGATTGTCCACATGCAGAATGCTAAGCTCGAATGCCCTTGTCTCTCTCCCCTTCGCCTTAGGAACAATCAATCGGCCTACTCTTCACTCCTACTATACTCTAAGAATTCATCTTTAGAAATCAGAGGATACAATAATATCTTGGCTGATATTTTCCCCTACATTTAGCTCATTTAAGCTTCCAACCAACTTTGGGTAGTGGGTAGGGTCACTCTCATTTCTCAGATGAGGAACTGAGGCCCAGACAGGGTGAAAAGCTGCCCAGTGCCAGAGGCAGATTTCCATGAAATTGAAGTTGCCGAAGCCCAAGGAAGCCCATTTGCTGAAAACAATTTTAAGCTTCCAACCAACTTTGGGTAGTGGGTAGGGTCACTCTCATTTCTCAGATGAGGAACGGAGGCCCAGACAGGGTGAAAAGCTGCCCAGTGCCAGAGACAGATTTCCATGAAATTGAAGTTGCCGAAGCCCGAGGAAGCCCATTTGCTGAAAACAAGAACGTATATGAAAATTATAACTGAAAACACAATGGGTGAGTTTTAACTTTTCTGTCATGACAAGCCATCCACCTGTGACTTTATTTGGAACACTGCATTCTTTGTCTTGAATGGGTCCCCTAAAGCTGGCTCTGGGCCTGCCAGTGTCTCTAGGGGAGTAAGTGGCAGGACAGGGGCTCCCACTTAGTGTCTTTCCCTCTTCCTCCTGCACCCCACTCCCATCCCAGCCTGGTTGTTCCTCCTGTCCTAGAGATAATGGTTCAGTTGTTTCTGCCTGCTTTGTTTATCTGCAAAGGTGGTGGTAGACTTAGGGGAAACGGATTGCATGGGTATTCTGATATCACACTTTACAAATAATCCTGTGATCCCCGTGAAGGGAGATTAGACACTCATATTACAACAGGTGGGTATTACACAAGGGTGTATTTCAGCTCATTCAAAGGGAAACTTAAACCAGTCAGAGATTTCATAGACGAACAGGCTGCCTGAAAAGGCACTGCGCTCCCAGCCACAGCATGTGTGCAATAGAGCGTCTGGAAGCCATTTGTTGCTGAAGAGGAAATTCCAGATTGGGGGTGAGGGAAATCCAGGCAGATGTTGTGTAAAACAGGACCTTAAGAGTTTGTGGGGGCAGAAGCGTGGAAAGAGACCAACTTAGCATGCGGGGAGAAGGTCTCAGGATTGGGGTTTGGGCAGGAAGCGGCTTGGAAACCTGGGATGGCCTGCTTTGTGAAGCATGATGACAGCTTGGTGTCCCCACATTTGGGGCAGGTGGCTGTCACTGGGGATGCTTTCCTGACTCTACTCCCAGCTCTGCTCTGTTGGGAGGCTTCCATTTCTTTTTGTGTCACTGCTCAGAGGTGCAGGATGGGCTGGGGAAGCCTCACAACAGGCCAAGCTCAGCCCATGGCCCTGTTGGACACTGTGTAAGATACCTCCTGTGGCCTAGGATTCTCTAGCTGGGACCAGCTGCAACCCGGGAAGAGTAATATTTGCTCATCACCTCATCACAGGTGATACAAAGGTAGACCTCAACATTGGGAGGCCCCTAAGAATCCACCCCCTCCATAAACCGTCAGCAAGTCGGCACACCAATGTAGGACAGAGCCTCAGTTTCCTCATCTGTGATATGGGAACCACCATCCCCATCTTTGGGGATTGTGTGAGGTTTTAATTGGGTCTGTACTTCTCCATCTTCAGCCTGTGTCAGCATCACCTGGAGGGCTTGCTAAAAAACAGGTGGCAGTGCCCCACCCCAGAGTTTCTGATTCCATAGATTTGGGAAGAGTCCTGAAATTTGGCATTTCTAACAATTTCCCAGGTGATGCGGATACCCCAGGTTTGGGGACTGCACTTTGATATCACTGAGCCAGACCAGCAGGTGCCCAAATGTAAGTGTGCCGGGAGACGACCAGCCCCTCCCTGGAGGCCAGGGACCAGTTCTAATCGACTTCCATTTTCACTGAGTGACCGCTCAGAGGCACACAGCAGGTACTCTTTAAGGGCCATCTGAACTGAGCCATCAGTGAAAGAGCCACTCAGGGTCCTCTGGGGAGGTCCTCTCACAAGGGTGCTGGTTGCCATGGCAACAGCCAGCAGCAGCCAGGCGATTTGGGGAACAGACTCCCGTGGCTCTTTGCCATGTTGGGGAGAGAGGGAGAAGGTCCTGCCCAGCGGCATGTGGACGAGAATGTGGAAGGGAACAGGGAGGAAGGAAGTGGCTTCCAAAGTCTACTCTCATCCATTTCCTCAAGGCTTGCCCTGGCTCCTGCCTGCAAACCCAGGAAGGGCTTAAACCTTGGTTGCATAACAGAGAGATGAGCAAAGGGAAGGGGGTGGTGTGGGGAGATGCAGGGAGGAGGAGAGAAGAGAGAAGGGACCCTGGGCCCTGAGGAACACTGGGCAATAGGCCATTTCACACTCATTGACCCATTTAAGCCTTACCCAAACCACTCAGGTCCATGTTCCCAGGGTCCATGGGACCCACCCATAGTCACACAGCTGGCTGGGCTGTGGCACGGCCTGGATTGGAAACCCGATCTGCTGTTCCTAAAGGCCATGTTTGTTCTTTCATCTCAGGGCTGCCTCTTGTTGAACTTTGGACGTGGTTAGGAGGACCTAGTGGTGTGGGGGTGACAGGGAGGCAAGGACGAAGGTCTGGGGAAGAGAGCCAGGCTGGTCACCATCTGGGCATTGCACTTGACAGCAACCACCCCCTCCTCTTTATCTGTTCTCATTTTAGATCCATCTGAGCCACACTTTGGACACCCACTCTGACCCCCAGTTCTGTCCAAGGTAACCCCCTAAGACAGTGGTTCTCAAATTTTAGTGTGGATGAGAATGAAGCTTATTTAGAGTTTCAATTTCTGCCTTGCTCCAGAGATTCTGATCCAGTGGCAGGGGTAGGGATGCCTGAGGTATTTGCAGTTTTAACGAGCCCCATGATAATTTCGATGCAGGTGGCAGCCCTTTGAAACATCCAGGGTCTCTGATTTCCCCCTGTACTTCCATGCTCCCCTCTGGAAGATCCCAGGTCACAGTGACTTCTGGCTCTAGTCCCTCAGCTGCCTCTGCACTCTCTTCTTTCAGCTGCTCTCTGGGAACTCCAGCAATTTATCTGGTCCCCACAGTACTGTCTGCAGACAGTATATCCATAGCAGCCAACGGGGCCACACTCATCTGGCCTCGTAAACCCAGCAGCCAGAGCCTTTCCTCTGTTTTATAAGGACCTGGTTAATGACCAGCCATGGGTCTGAGCTTGGAGGCTTTGACCAGGGCTGAGCCAGCTTCCCCTGACATTAGAAGGGAACTAGGATGTCTGGGGGCCCTTTGCAAAAGAGGTCGGGTTAGAGAACCATCCCATTTGTGGAGAAAAAAAACCTTGGGATGCACCAACCAGATGGGGCTATTGCACTTCTCTACCTCATTTCCTTATCTGTAAAATGGGGAGGAGGGACCAAGTGCTCATCGAAGAGCTTCAGGAAGTTCAAAGTCCTCCTAGGCATGAGGTAAGGCATGAGGTTTGGCCAGGGGTTAGAGGTCAGGGAGTGTTTTCAGGATCCTCACTCTCCTTTCTGATACTAAGGCTCACGTGGGTAACTGCCTCTACTCTGCTGTTACACATTCGTCTTCTGATCATCTTCATGAGTCTTAAAACCCACAGGAGAAGCAGGCAGGGATAGAATTCTCCCCCCCACTTCCCCACTCCACCCCACACATTTTGCTGATAAGGAAACTGATTTCTTATCCGGGGAGTGGAATAAAGAGAGGGCCAAGTTAGCTTGCTTGGGAGAGTGTGGTGCTGACAACACCAAGTCAAGGGTTAAGATCCCCTTACCAGTCATCTTTAAAAAAAAAGAGAGAGACTCAGCCAAGGCCACGCATCTGGTTAGCAGTCTAAGGGGAATTTGACCTCTGATCTCCAGATGGAGACTCTGCTTCGGCACTTGGTGAATGTCTCGTCCTAGGCCCTGCAGGCTCATCCCAACTGTTTTTTTCAGAAATTCTGCAAACTCACTCACCTTGCATGCTCATGGAAGCTTCTCAAGGAAAACAGCAATGCTTAATTCAAAGGGCTTGGAGTACCACTGGTGGCATTTCAGACATGGTGTCAGAGAGCTGGTGTGACATTTGTAGTTTCTGAAAAGTGGGGAGGCTTCTCATCAGTGGATCAACCATGCCCCTCTGGCGTGTGGGGGGGGATGTCAACCCAACTTCTCTTAGCACCAACTTGACCTGGGATCCTCTTTTTCTTCTCATGAGAGGATAGATCACCCCTCAGCCACGCTGGGAGTGAGCTCCTGCTCAAGGCAGAGGGTTGTTCAGCACGACCTTGGAGATTCTTTAGGCCTCTGCGTGCATGGAAGAGAGGAAGCCTGAGTCAGGGGAGCAGGGAAGAGGCAGGCCAGTTGAAACCAGGGCCCTGAGGCTGTCGGCCAGAAGGGGTGCCCTGGATGTGAAGAGCCTGCACCAGCGTGGGAAGTGGTACCACCCCAAAGTGAGAGCTGAAAAGACACTGCCTAGGGGCTGAGGTGTGTGCCCCCAGGGAGCCAGACCCAGCTACCAGAGAAGGGAGGCTCCTCTCCAGGGACAGAGTGAAGGAGGAAGGGTTTGGACATGTTTGACAAGCCCACTTATGGGCACAAGGCCCAGTCACAGTGTAAATATTCATGAATTGGGGACCTTGGAACAAATGCCTTCACCTCTCTGAGCTTCTGTTTACTCATATGTCAAGTGGAGATAACTGTGTATGTTTTTGAGAGAAGATCTATAGTCCCATGGGTAGAATGTTTATCACATTGCTTGGGGTCTAGCTGGGAGGCTTTGACCAGGGCTGAGCCAGCTTCCCCTGACATTAGAAGGGAACTAGGATGTCTGGGGGCCCTTTGCAAAAGAGGTCGGGTTAGAGAACCATCCCATTTGTGGAGAAAAAAAACCTTGGGATGCACCAACCAGATGGGGCTATTGCACTTCTCTACCTCATTTCCTTATCTGTAAAATGGGGAGGAGGGACCAAGTGCTCATCGAAGAGCTTCAGGAAGTTCAAAGTCCTCCTAGGCATGAGGTAAGGCATGAGGTTTGGCCAGGGGTTAGAGGTCAGGGAGTGTTTTCAGGATCCTCACTCTCCTTTCTGATACTAAGGCTCACGTGGGTAACTGCCTCTACTCTGCTGTTACACATTCGTCTTCTGATCATCTTCATGAGTCTTAAAACCCACAGGAGAAGCAGGCAAGGACAGAATTCTCCCCCCCACCTCCCCACTCCACCCCACACATTTTGCTGATAAGGAAACTGATTTCTTATCCGGGGAGTGGAATAAAGAGAGGGCCAAGTTAGCTTGCTTGGGAGAGTGTGGTGCTGACAACACCAAGTCAAGGGTTAAGATCCCCTTA
>NW_007730910.1:106895-109823 GCF_000696425.1 Galeopterus variegatus | reverse complement strand
CTACAGAACAAGGAAAGGATCATGGCAATCAAAAGGCACTGACGCAGGGTAAGCTTGGTTTTGTGGGATGCTACTTGATAGCCTGATAGCACCAGATCCATGGAGGAATTGAGGATCCATTTCTTTTAAACAGAGCCAGAAAAAAAAAAAAGAGCCTCCAGGCAGAAGAGAAGAGCTACACAGGAAAAGCCTGAAATCACAGAGATTGTTGGCTCTGCTGCGTTCACAGTGCACAGTGTTAAAACAATGTCAGTGGTGCTTGTTGACTTTTAGGCCCAAGCTACAGACAGAGCAAAGCAAACATATTTAGAATGTCAGTGCTATCAAGCTCAATAATGAAAATGCGGAGGTTCAGGCGGCTGAAGTTGGGAGGCAGAGGTGGTGGGCAGTGGGAAGGGAGCGGCAAGCGTGCGGAAGCTTCATCCTTCACCATTAAGAGATACTGCCTGCAGTTCATGGACCAAAACCCAAATGTCCAAAGCTGCTGCTTAAATTAGAAGGATGACTAACAGAGAAACTAAATTGGGCATATAAATAGATATGTTGGAAAGGTATGGGCAGGAGAGGTGAGCTGTGGTTTATATGACCTAACTCATCATTAGCAGGACTCAAGAGATAAGATCTAAAATATCCGGCATAGGATAAAGCCAGCCACAAAAACACATATTCGCCAGTATGGAAATAATGATTAGATGAAAGTGCTAAACAGGGTAAAAAGTTATCCTTTCTGGGCAGTGAAGATAAGGAAAAACAGAGGAAACTGTTGTCTGTAACTCTGCACAGATAATTTTGATTTAAGAAAAATGAAGTTTATAGTCAGTTTTAGATACTGGGAGTCAGTCAGTAAAAGAGTTGGTTCTTTGGCCAGCGATAAGGGTGTCTCGGTATTTTTAAATATTTATGTATTTGACTTAGAATAAGTAAAACATTCATAAGGCAGAAAATTTGAAAGATACAGAGTATACAGTGAAGCCTTCCTTCACCCCTTGTCTCCAGCCTCCCAGGGACAACCAACGTTACCAGTTTCTTTTCTTTCCAGAGATATTTCATGCACATACTGGCAAATATGTCTACATAGTATGCCCATTCTTCCCCTACTTTCCACCATAATTGTTCGAAAAAACACAAATGGTAGCATTTTATACCAATGGTTCTGACCTTGCCATTTTTATCAACTTATCTCAGAGATTGTTCTGTATGAGCAATAAGTTTCCCTTTATATAGCTGGTTGGCATTCACGTACAGATGTAGCAACAATAAATGTCAAACTTATTTCCACACAGCTCCACCAGCTATGTGTCATCAAATGTCTGGATTTTGTCATAGCCATAGGTGAAAAAGCGGGTATCTCAGACAAGTTTTAATTTGCATTTCTTTTATGCATGAGGTAGAAGAACTTTTCATATAGTTAAGTATTTCCTCTTCTGGTAACTATGAGTCAAATCTCTTGCCCATTTTTGTTAATTAGTCTTCTTATTAAGTAGTAGGGGCTCTTTCTTAGCAAAACTACTCCTTTGACGATTAATAGTTGCAAATAGTTTCCCCTAGTTTGTCATTTGTCTTTTGACTTGGCTTGTACGTTTTTGTCACACATCAAGTTTTGATTTTTATGTAGCTAGATTTCTCAATCTTTCTATTTATAGCTTCTGGGGTTTGCATCATAACTCAAAAAAGCCTTTTGAAACTTTTGTTTTTTTTTTTTTTTTCTTTAAAAAAATCATTTAAATATTTTATCTATCTGGAATTTATATTATTAGTGTAAAATGTGAGGTGTGTAACCAACCTACCTTTTTTTCCCCAGTTGGCTGGTGAGTGTATTTTTTCCTGGGGTGGGGGCAGGAAAATGGGGCAGTAAATAAGGAAGAGAAGCTTCCCTGGCCAGGAGCAGAAACTGGAGGTAGCATACAGTTAGGAAGCTTCTGATATCATTCAGATGAAAGGTGACTCCAGGTGACTAGGACAGGGGCAGCAGGAAAGGTGAGAAAAGATGTCCTGGAGATAGAATCCATAGGACTCAGTTACTGGTTCAATGGGCAAAAGCAAAAGAAATAAGATGCCTGTTTCCTGATGTTTCCTAAGTGATGCTAGCAGAAAGAAGGGACTCAGTGTTCTTAGGAATTCTGCTTCACAGAAACAGGCCACAAGAAGTCAGAGTTTGAAGCGTCAGTGGGACATCCAGGAGAGATGTCCAACAGGGTGTTGAAAAGGTGGGACATAGTATTGGATATCTGGGTGATGAATTTCTCCGCAGCTCTATCGAGGCCTTGTTGGGAGTCACCTGTTCAGTTCCTTAGTTGGACAGGGTGTGCCCCACCCTGAGAGCTCCTGCATTCATCAAACCTGTTGGAGGGACTGGTTCCTGGACATAGGAAGCCTAACACCAGGCCATGGTAATAATCTGTTTGTACAGGACTTTACTATTTTCACAGTGTTTGGCTGTTGGTGGGCCCCGTTTTTAAAGAAGGAGAGCGGGCTCTGAGAAGAGCTGTTCACTGTTCCAAAAGGAACTCGCGGCTGGGTCTGTAACGATAGCAGTAGTAACAACAATAATGGTAATGGCGTATATTTTTAGTGCACTTACTATCGCACTGCGCGACATTCTTTACAAACAAAGGTTCCATCACTTAATCCTCACAACCCTGTAACGCAGGAACGAGAGTAGGAGGCAGAGGTGGGATTCTTATCCCCGACCAAGACAGCCAGACTTCAAACCCGAGGCGCACTCTGCGCCCTCCCCACCTCTTTGGTCCAGTCTTCGCCCTCTGCACGGTCACTTCCCTCCTGTAAGCAGGCCAGCATTTCAGTCCCAGCTAGCGCACAGCCACGGCCCCGCAGTGATCGTCGAGAGGGTGGGCAGCCGGCCCGTGGGGCCTGCAGGGTCGGGGAGGGAGAAGCCGCGGCGACTCAGCTCCCCCGGCTCCCAGGCCC
>NW_007730910.1:83332-106268 GCF_000696425.1 Galeopterus variegatus | reverse complement strand
TCTCCGGCCAAGTCGCGGTACCTCTCGCCGGCCGCCGCTCCCACCCCCGCCCTTCCCCGGGTGGCCCTTCCCCGGCGCTGACCTCCCGCGGCGGCTTGAGTGAGGGTCGTGGTTGCCACAGCGCGGCCCGGGAGCGCCTGGCAGGCGTTTGGGCCGGAGGTCGGGTCCCGACGTATGAGGGCTAGGGCTCCATTACCTGCGCCGCCGCCCTCGGGCGAAGCCAATTTCCCTCTCCGAGTTTCAGTTTCCCCGTCTGTACAATGGGCCTTGGGAGGCAGCGAATTATAGGGGTAACATGTAGGAGGTGCTCGATGAGCGCGAATGGGACCCGAACCTGACTCTTGCAGCACCAGGTGGACTCAGTCGAGGGCTCAGGGGAGCCCGCCTGCCCGGCCTCGCCTGGGAGTCGCCCGACGTGCATCCCTGGGGCAGTGTCCGTCACAGGCAGGAGCAATTGGGTAAGAGGTCGAGGTCTCTTGGGCGGCAGTGGGAAGGGGGCGCTACAGGGAATTTGACCTCGACCTTTTGTTTTTCGTTTTTCCGGGCAAGTCACAGTTGTGTAAACTGGTGACCAGTACTGAGAAGTTTGGGGCCATTTCAATTGAAGTGGCTGTAAAGCTGTAACTTTCTCTCTGAGCTTGGCCAAGCTAGAGAATTATGCTAGCATACAGGGAGAATGGACTGGAGTGGACGGTCCTGGGTTTGAATCTTGGCACTTTGTCAGGATACTTCTTTGAGCTTCTATTTCTTCATCAGTAGTACGGGTAGTAATATGGCCACTCTGCTGCCTTCATCGGGTTTAGGTTCTGAGGATCAAGACAGGGTCCTGGAGAGTGGCACTGAGAACTGAAACCTGCCTTATAAGGCAAGAGGTTATCTAACCCGCTGGGGTCCAGTATCCACGCTCTACAATTCCTCAGGCCCTGTTTGTGGAGAAGGCACTGATCCATCAACCACCCTATGCAGATCCCCTTCGAGTGGTTGTAGGGTTGACTTGGTCAGGAAAATAATCCAAAAGGCCCAGTTAGTAAACCAGTGAATCCAGAAAGGTCCACTTTTTTTTATTGTTTGTTTCTCTAAGGAATCCTACTTTCGTTTTGGGAGAGTGGTTCTTGAGCTACTTCCATACCATCCGATGTGGGAAACTGTTTCATGGAGCAGATAGCTTAATCACTGTCAACAGTATCCCCAAAGCAGGTGTACATTTCAGTGAATTAGCTTCCAGTGTGTTGGGTGTTGAAAACTTCAGAGCACTCTTAACTCCAAAATTCCTTACATCTAGCATTGAAAAAATAATAGGTTTGAAATGAAACAAATCCCAGGGATATACTTTGGCACCTGCAAATAGCAGCATTGACTGCAGCCACTGTCTGCAGATCCTGATTTTCAAGGAGTTAAAGGAGTATCAACCTGGAGTCAATGGCAGGTCCTGAAAGTTCAGTTTTCTCAGGCAACAGGCATTCCCTGTGGCTGTTTACAAATTCCTACCACCCAGGAGTATGCATGTGACTTACATTGGCTGCGTATACTTTGGAAATGCACTATACATTTGTCAGAGCTGCTTGGCAAATCCAGAACATATACTTGTTAGAACATTTCAAGTTAAAAAGAATTCAGTTCTTAAGCAACTTTTTTTTTTCCTGATGGACCTTTCCAGGTTTCAAAGAGGCCAGCTGCCCCTGCAGCGGTCTCAGCTTCCTTGTGCTTCATGGAGGAGTGGAGCACTGAGTTGGGAGACAGAGAAACTGAGGTCCGGCTCTGGCATTAACACTGCGTGTCTTTTGGGAAACCACTCCAGGCCCGTGGGCTTCAGTTGAGTGGTTTGGGATTTAACTTTTTATTGTATGTCAGATCCATTTTTAAAAATTAGAAAAAAGTAAAATGGAGAAATGACTATTTCCATTTAAAAATGTACTTTTTTATTTACAAAGATATTAAGTGCTCATTATAAATAAAACTATTTACTGAAACATGCCCTATAGATAGGGAATGTCCTTCATAGCCTTACACTGGGACAGAAAATCACCACTAGTGGTGTAGGGCATATTCTCCAGATATTTTTCTTTACACAAAAATATTATTATTACTTAAAACAGCAGGAAGTTTTTACTATTTAAATTTTTATTTATTTATTTAAAAAAGATGATTGGAAGGGGATCTTAACCCTTGACTTGGTGTTGTCAGCACCACGCTCTCCCAAGTGAGCTAACTGGCCATCCCTATATAGGGATCCGAACCCTGGGCCTTGTTGTTATGAGCACCACAGTCTCCCAAATGAGCCACAGGCCAGCCCTAACTATTTAAATTTTTGACTCAAAATACTAGCCATACTGCTCTAAGGCTGGCTTTTTGTGTTATCAGCACCACAGTCTCCCAAATGAGCCACAGGCTGGCCCTAACTATTTAAATTTTTGACTCAAAATACTAGCCATACTGCTCTAAGGCTGGCTTTTTATTACTTAGCATGACTGTCTATTTCTATCTTTCTATATAAAGACCTACCTCACTCTTTTTAAAAACCTAATTTTTTTTCAAAAATTCCAATAACTAGTACTGTTGAAGAAAGTTTGTGTTGTTTGCAGCTTTTTGCGCTTATGAACTCTGCTTCAGTAAGTAGTCATGTTTATCATTGTGTACTTGGGCAAATATTTTTTGCATAATGAGTTTTTAGAAGTAGAAGAAATGGAACAATGTGTATGAGCTTTTAAATGTATTTATTTAACAGATATTGGCTACCTAATATGTACCAGGCTCTCTTTGAGAGGTCAGGGGTATAGCAGTGAGTAAAGAGACAGATCCCTCATGGATCCAATCTCCTAGTGGGGAGCTAAACATGTATGGTCTGTCAGATCCTGGTAACCACTAGAGAGAAAAATAACACAGAGGAGTGTGTGGGTGTGGGTGTAAATGTCGGGACTTTAAATGTTGACAGAGATGGCCAAACTCCTTTCCAGAAAGGTGGTATCTTGTTATGTTCCCACCCACAGGAAATCATTTTTAAATTCAGAATTCTAAGGCCAGTTTTGAAGATTAACTGCTAATGGCAGAGATCTTTGTATTTCAGGGAAGTTTATGGCAGACTCTGGGCTGTTTGTACTATGTATATACCCATGCACATACACACACAGATAATATCAGAAGTTTAGGTTCTTCTGGTGACCCCAAAATGTTTGTGTTTCCATGTCCACTTCACAGCTGGGGCGGTCATCTTGAGGTGGCCTCACTTGCTCAGGGCCGTGAGCATGAAGCCGAAGCCTCACCTGGCTGTGTGCCTCCAAAGCCTGCTCTCTTTTGTGCTGTGGTATCTCACTCTCTGGCTGTAGAGGACTGGTTTTTTTGGTGGAGGGGAAATCTAATATGTATCATCGCTTAATAATACGATTGGTCCTCACTCCCACTACCACACTGCATGAGTAAGTGTATGCTATCTTGTATGCTTCACTGCACATTTTCTCATACTGTATGTATAAGAAACACAAATGAGTATCTTCTAGAGAGACAGAAAATGCCAATTCTGTATTATTTTCAAACAGGCTACAGAACAAAACTTGTATTCCTGTGCAGTTCTGTTCTCTGGCATTTGGAAGAAATTTAGACTCACCCGGGTCAAAGGTAGCTTACCTGCTTTACAGGCCATCGGCCCACACTGAGCATTAGTTTCTTCATTGTAAAGCTGGGTAATGAATCCCTACTCCACCAGCCTTCTGGAATAGCTCAGAAGGTGTTGCTTTTTTCAGCAGTTGATTCTCCCCATTCTTGGCAATGTTTAGATCCCTGTGGAATGACACTTAAAAACAGATTTGGCCCTCGGGGTATATGTTACTGTTTGTAGGGTCTGGTTCAGGCACTTGAGGACTCTGATAGGGAGGGAAGAAAACATAGAAATCAACAAGTTTGGCAGAGTGTGGAGTTCATTCTTGAGATGATGGTGTGAGGTGCTCATTAGTGCTGAGCCTGGTGTGTATAACCAGAAGAGAGTGTGTGCCTGGGGGAGCGTGCAGGAGGAGCCGCCCCTGGGGCTGCGTGGAGGAGGTGCCTTTTGAGTCGGGTCTTTGCGGGTCAGTAGGAGTTCTCTGAGCCCACAAAGGTACACCGTCTCTGGGGTGGTAGGATGTAGGTTGCATGAGGCTGAGGGTGAATGGTGGGGCTTATCTGAAAGTGTCTAATGAACCACGCAAAGTGATGGGAAGGCTTTTTAAAAGGTCAGTGGTGTGACTTACCCAGAACAGTGTTTTCTCGTATTGGGTATTCAGACCTTCTTACTGCCTAATGTCCCTCTAGGTGAGTTACCAGTCATTTGGGAATTTTTACTGTGCCTAAATTTGTAGTCATCCTGTTTTAGAGCTCTACATCTTAAAAGTGTTTTTCCTCCCCAAACCCCTCCCCAGGTGAGATCAGTTGTGTACCTGTTAGGGTTAGCATGCACACTCAGGTGTGGGTGTGTGGGTGTGAAGGTAGTAGAGGAGTCTATGGGGCAAACCATGGTCTTCTGTAGGCTGGTGGCTGTGTTGGTTGGGTCCATTGGAGCCAAGTTCATCAGCCTCTGTCATTTCTTTTGTTTTTTTTTTTTTAAAAGATGACCGGTAAGGGGATCTTAACCCTTGACTTGGTGTTGTCAGCACCACGCTCAGCCAGTGAGCTAACCGGCCATCCCTATATGGGATCCGAACCCGTGGCCTTGGTGTTATCAGCACCGCACTCTCCCGAGTGAGCCACGGGCCGGCCCAGCCTCTGTCATTTCTGATGCTGGTTGTTCTGGTGCGGTGCTGTGAACAAAGCACCTGGGGCACCTGGTCCTACTGGGTGGCTTGTGCAGAAAACTAGTGATGTGGGGAGCTTACTTATTTCACTTGTAAAAAGAGGAGACTTTGGGCCGGCCCGGTGGTGCACTGCTACAGTGCGCCGCTTGGGAGTGCGGTGGCGCTCCCGCCGAGGGTTCGGATCCCACATACGGACCGGTTCCCGCGCACTGGCTGAGTGAGGTGCGGGCACAACACCGAGGGTTGTGATACCGTTGCCGGTCCGGTACAGGCGCGACACTGAGGGTTGCGATCCGTTACCGGACATGAAAAAAGACAAAAAAAAAAAAAAAGAGGAGACTTAGGCAGTGGCAAATCTAGAAATTGTTCTTTAACTGGATTGCTGGAGGGTGAGGCATTCTGATCTCCTTTGTACAACATCTGTGCATAGCCAAGAGAATTGTACACATGCTTTCCAGATATTAATTGGCTTCAAGGCTAAGCTAGAATATGATAATGGGCTGAGCTGTGGTACTCTCAGCTATGGACTATTCTCAGAGAATCGAATTCTTGAGGAGACATCCTGTGGTAGGACAATAGAATGGAAAAAGTGGGCTTCTGTCCACCTGGGCTAGAATATGATAATGGGCTGAGCTGTGGTACTCTCAGCTATGGACTATTCTCAGAGAATCGAGTTCTTGAGGAGACATCCTGTGGTAGGACAATAGAATGGAAAAAGTGGGCTTCTGTCCACCTGGTTGGGGTAAGAGGGAGGAAGATGGATGCTGGGGGTGTGCTCTCTACTGTGGAACTTACACAGTTTACTTCAAGGTGAAATTTATGAGTAGTCCGGAGTCATTTTCGTTTATCTCCCCTACTTTTGTCTTATTACTTTTTCCTATGACCCTGCTTGCCCCACCCTGTTTGCAGAGTCAGCTGCCCTGTTACCTTTCACTTTGATGTTTGTGCATCTGTAGAGCACTGTGTTCTGGTGATACTTTGATTTTCACGGGCATGCATCATCACTGTGTTGGGTAGGCTGAGTTTGTACAAAGGTTTGCAGGGTTGAGCAGGAACACATGAACTCTCAGTCACCTCTGAACTCAGGTGTGTTGACTGTAGGTCACCTGGGATCGGTTTTCAACATTGTAAACAGGGATGGTGGTTCTTGAATACACAGGAGAATGTACTAGCCAATTGAGCCTGGATTCTTTCAGGGGTGGGGTTTAAGTTGGTACACATTCCAGGCATCAGAAAGTTTTCTACAAAGTTTCGGTCTTGTGAAGGAAAGCACTTGTTGGTTTTGGTTAAGGGTTTCAGAACCTGTGTGAGTGTTTATGAAACCACATGGTGTTATGTGGACATATTGGATGCAGTCCCTTATGTAGTGTGATTTGCAGACTCTGAAAGGTCATTTAGCACCATAACAACAATGAAAGGCCCCATCCCACCTGAAACCTCCACCAACAAGGTCTCTATCCTTGCCATTGGCCTCACCATCTTTCTAGTCCCTGAAGCTCTAAGGACAAAAGACACCTTTCTCTTCCCCCCCCTCTTCATCCTGGGTCTCTTGCCACCATCAAGCCTGATCAGTTTTTAGTCTTTGAACCTCTTTCTCTGTTGTGGTCTTCATGGAGCCCGTTGTCATTTCCTGCTGTGCTCACCCCCTAACTTGTCTCCTTGAGTCCATAATTCTTCCTCTCTATTTCTCCGCACCACTGCCCAAGATCTGTCCATGGTCCTAATGCTAGATTGATCTCGAAGCCGTGCCTTTATCACCCTGGCTTTGCTCAAGAATTGCCGTCCCTCTCACTGTCTTATCATGTGTGTGGGTTTCCTTCTCCTCTGTCTACATCCATAAATGATGCAAAGAGGTTTATAATAAAAGGAGTCTAATTCCCCTCTCCCTGATGGCAGTGTGGCTGGAATAAAATGAATGCAGTGAGAACAGGAGACTTCCCTGTCGTTTCCATGAGTGTAAGCCAGTGCACAGAACAGTGCCAGGCATGAGGTGGGCAGGCAGTAAATAATGGATGAATGGATGGATGTGGCTTCTCTCTTTCAAGATGACTGCTGAGATTTCTCCTGCATACTGATTGAACCCAGATGTCAAAATTGGGTCTGATCTGTACTTTTGATGATTATCCTAAGGTACAATGAACTTTTGGTAGGATTTTAGTTTTCCATCTGGGTATAAAATTTCAAATGTTTCAAATTCCTGCTGCAATTGATATTATTAATTTAAAAATTAATTCAATAATTATTTTATAATTGCAGCAGAGAAAGAACTTAAGTACCCCCTCCATAGTATTCTAAGTACAGTCATGTGCTGCATAACAGTATTTTGGTCAAGAATGGACTGCACATATGACAGTGGTCCCATGAGATTATAATGGAGCTAAAAAATTCCTATCGCTTAGTGACATTGTAGCTGTTGTGATGCAATTACTATTTAAGAAATAAATTTAGTGTAGCCTAAGTGCACAGTGTTTGTAAAGCCTACAGTGGTGCACAGTAATGTCCTAGACTTTCACATTCACTCACCACTCACTCACTGACTCACCCAAAGGAGCTTCTAGTCCTGCAAGCTCCATTCATGGTAAGTGCCTTGTACAAGTATATCACTTTTTAATTTTTTATACCATACGTTTACTCTACCTTTTCTTTGTTTAGATATGTTTAGATAAACAAATACTTACCTTTGTGTTACATTTGCCTACAGTATTCAGTACAGTAACATGCTGCACAGGTTTGTAGCCTAGGTGCATAGGCTGTGCCATATAGCCTAGATGCGTAGTAGTACCATTAGGTTTGTGTAGGGACACTCTATGATGTTTGCACAACAATGAATCACTTAATGACACATTTCTCAGAATGTATCCCCATCAAATGACACATGATTGTATTTCTAGATCTTTCTAGGTTAGTTACCTGGATGCCAAAGACATGAATGAATTGGTTTATTTTAAAAATTCTAATGAAAATAAATAAAAGGAGTCTAGGCTAATTTTTGAGTGTTTGTTGTATGTCAGGTCCTGTGCTGGGTGTTTCTGTCGCATGTAATCATCATAACACCATGAAGATGGTCAGCGAGGGGACTGAGGCTTGATAAGAATGTTTTTGAGTGTTTGTTGTATGTCAGGTCCTGTGCTGGGTGTTTCTGTTGCATGTAATCATCATAACACCATGAAGATGGTCAGCGAGGGGACTGAGGCTTGATAAGAATGTGCCCAGGGTCCCTTGGTGTGTAGGTGGTATATCTGGGGTTTGAACCAAGGTCTGTTGATCAACAAGGCCCATGTTATTTATGCCTCAACTGGGTTGTAAGTTTGTTGAATTTCAAATCTCACACTATCCCCAGCAAAACTAAAAACTATAGAAAGAGCTAAAAGCTGAGAAGCCTGGTAATTGAGAGAAAGACACTGGGAGTCTAGTAACTACAAAAACAGTCAAGGGAAGCTATTGTGATTAGGCACAAAACTCAACTCAAAGAAGGATGGGATTGCACAGCAAACATTATTGAAGAAAGGAAGCATATTATTTTATCACAAGAAGAACTTTTCCCTGGGCCTTCACCTGAGGGTCATGGACGAAAGCGGTGGGCAGCAGACTCTGCGTTCAGCAGGCCTTTGTAAGGCACCCTGTGTGTGCCGGGCTCTCCTTGAGGTGCTGGAGCTACACTTGTGCGGGGACAAGGCCAGCAAATGGTGGTGGCTTAGGCCAGGGTGGAGTTAACATTCCAAAGAACAGAGGAGTGTGCACAAGTGGTTCTTTCTGGGACCCATCCAGGTAAGGAGTCAAGAGCTTCAGGCTCAGTCATAATATTGTAAGGGCAGATCATTGGGGGGATGGGATCTAGAGAATAGAGTAATGTATCTTAGCAGGCAGGGCTGAAAGTTGAGGGTCTGGGGGAGAGAGTGAGTAGAGACCTTTTGCCAGAGTGGGAGGCAGCCAGTCCGAAGTGGAGGTCCTGAAGTTCTTAAGACCTCCCATGTGCAATGTCCTGCCATTTTGCTGTGAAAGTTGAAAAACCAGGCTCAGCTTCTTGCTGCTCTTAGTGGGTGACCTTAGACAGAGCCAGGAGGTCTAAGAAGGCAGCAGATGCTATTCAAATGCTCCTTGCTGATTCTGCTCAAATGCTCTAGTGTGCTGTACCATTGAGTGTGGGGCAGTAACTCGCATCTGGGAGCTTTTATTCATCCAGTCATTCAGCAGATAAATACTCAGCACCCATGTTATGCCAGGCCTGATGAGCACTGAGGGTGCAGAGGTGCAGGATAGCTCCAGCCAGACACCAGCTTCCTCCGAGTCCTTCTCCAGGGATTACTTAGTCTTGAGCAATACTGTTTTCTCCTGGTATGGCCAGGATGTCAGCCGCAAAATAACCTCAGCTTGTTCAAGGAGGCAGCGTCTATCTGTAACTATGCCTTATTCTAAAAAGGTTTTGAAGGGGAGATGATCAATAGAGTGGCCATGGCACCAACTATCTGGGTTTGAATCCTGTTTCTGTCATTTACCAATTCCCTGACATTGAACAAGTCATTTTAACCTTTGTGGTAATTACCGTTCCTCTGCCTTAGAGAGGTGTTGTAAGGTTGAAGTGAAATAGTAGAATGTCATATTGTAAGTGCTTAATACAGGTTGTTATTGCAATCAGTATTTATTTAGGAAGCAATAAGTAAATGAGGCAGTTAAGGCAAAAAAAAAAAAAAATGATAGAGGGAAAACCTAGCATTAAGGGTAGTGGGTGGCTGCTTGACACTCCACAGATTTGTTGTGAGTTTCCTGGCATCCAGAGTAAAGAGGGGAAGACTCTCTCTTAGACAGTTTACTCTGTCCATCAGTTAAAGACAAATCAGGAATGGGGAGTGACTGCTGATGGGCCAGGATTTCTTTTCAGGGTGATGAGAATGTTCTGGAATGAATAGTGGTGATGGTTGCACAAGAGGTGAGTATAGCAAAAACCACTGAATTATACACTTTAAAAGGGTGAATTTTATGGTGTATGAATTCTATCTAAATTTTTAAAAATTGGGTTTCTAGGTCATGAGTTCTTTCTTATGCAACTAGACTCCCACCAGTTCTGCCACTGGCCTTGCACCACCTTGAGCAAGCCCTGCACACTTGTGGCAGGTGCATTTCTGCTCACTGAATATTTCTGCACTCCTGGCGTTTCTTAGCCCTCTTGAAATTAACTTTGGTTAGTGGACGATGGAAGGAGGCGATGTGCATCACTCCTGGATGGAAGCATTTATAAGCTGGATCTGGGCCCTCTGACAGTCTTCTTCCCATCATTACAGCCCTGGAAGTTTACATGTTGAGATGATAGGATGACAAGAAAAAAGCTGCTGAACTACTAAGTCACCTGGTGGAGACCAGGGGCCCAGCAGAGTCGCCCTGCCTGCATTGGACAGTGCATGTAGTTAAGCATGAAGCCACTGGGACGTGGGTGGGTGCTCAGGAGGACTTTTCTCCAGTAATACAGCCTGGAGAAATTCCCTCATAGCCCCTCGGGCAGGTGTGCAGTGTGATGTGGTGGGTGTCTTTTCTAAAAGGAAGCTACAGCAGATGCAGTGAAGCAGCAGTTCTCATAACCCAAGTGTGTCCCCACCGCTTGCTGCAGCCAAGGATGCACCTTTCTGGGTGGTGTCAAATGGAGCATTAAGGCATTAGCCAAAAGGAGCAGCTTGTGTGACCCAGTGTGCCTGAGCAACAGACACAGTATGAAGTCAGGGCAGCACCAGAGGATTTTGTCATCCCATCTCATAAGACAACTTGGCCAGGCATAAAAAGCTCTCTTCAGGTAATTGTTTAATGCTGAGGGGCAATCTTATAAATGGAGTAATAATTGCAGATGTTTTTATAGACATCACAGTCCTCTATCACCATAGCAATGGGATCTAATTCTTACTGACTTCTTCGTGTTGTAGGTTTTTAACAATAACCCTTCTCCCCAAATTCTAGAATTTAAAAACATGGCGTGCATATCCAGACACAAGTCACAGAGATGACCTAGAGTTAGTGGTCAGTACACATTTGATTGACACCGGCCTTAAATGTGTAGCAATGGCCTAATGTCAAGGTGAAATGCACACAAAGCTGGTCAAAACGTGCCACCTGAGGCCTCAGCTCAGTGGCACTCTGGCCTGACTGCTGGGTGAAATCTGGACTCTGCCTTCTGTCAGCGCTGGTGCTTTCTGCTGTTGCCTCCACTTGCTGGCCAGAAGAAAGGCTCCCTGAGACCTGCTCCGTGTGTGCAGCTACTGCCCAGAGCAGCCCTCTGTGGCTCCCTGGTCCTCACTGCCCTAGTGGAAACTCAGTTTTTGCAGAATGGCACAGCCCACTGCTGACTGAACCTGGGTGACTCTGCCAGCATGAGAACCACTGGGAGCCAGCAATTGGGTCACCCCCTTTCTTGTTAGGATTGCAACAAGAAGGCACAGAGAGGGTCCCACAAGGTCCTTCAGTCTTCCTCTGTGCATTGCTGGCTGTGGGACCTTTGGTAATTTGCTTGGCCCTTAGGTCTTTGAATTTGTATCTATAAAATGGGTGAAATATTTCTCTAAATAGGTTTATCATGTGAATTAAAAGAAAGAACTTGTATAACGTGCCTAGCATGGTGCTTGGCACATAGTAGGTGTTTAGTAAACATTAGTTCCATTGCTTGGCTCCTTCTTAGTGAGCCAGCAGTAAACACAATGCTGTCTTGGACTAGGCTGGCCTTTCTTCTGCAATTCTGAGTGCTTTTCTTTTCTTTTTTAAGAACCAAGGATACTAACCCTTGTTTCTTTGAGATTATAAGGAATCCAGGTCATCAGACATTTGTTCAACACTTGCTTAGATAAATGTTCTCTTGAACGGGGAAGTAGAAAGAGGCAGGAAGGTATGTCTGGGGAAGCTGATGGGAAGGACTTACAATAAGGCTGCTGCTGGAATTTTTGTCGTAATTCCTTTTTTAAACAAATTTTGTACTTATAGAAAAATTGCAAAAATGGCACAGGAGAGTTTCCCTGTATTTCTCTCCCATACTTCCCTGAAGTTTACATAATCATAATAAAATGATTAAGAACAGGAAATTAACATTGGTATAGTATTTTTAACTAAGTTGCATGTTGGCAAACTTTTTCTGTAAAGGACCAGATCAGTAAGAACTTTAGGTTTTGTGAGCCATGAGGTTTCTGTGACAACTACTCAACTCTGTTTTAGCAACAAAGCAGCCATAGATAATACGTAAATGAATGGGTATGGCTGTGTTCCAATAAAGCTTTATTTACAAAAATAGTGGGCTAGGCTTGGCCTGCAGGCCATAGTCTGCCAGTCCCTGAACTAAACTATATACCTTATTAGAATGTCACCAATTTTCCTATTACTGTCCTCTTTATGTTCCAGGACACTATCTAGGACCCTGCCTTGCATTTACTTTATCACATCTCCTTAGCCTCTTCCAATCTGTTACTGTTTCTTAGCCTTTCACAACTGCAGCATTTTTGAAGTGTATTGGTCAGTCATTTTGTAGAATGCCCTTCAATTAGGTAATGCATTTATGGCAAGAATACCACAAAAATATTACTAGTGATGTTTACCTTGATCTCTTGGTTTGATTGGTGTCTGCAGGGTTTCTCCACTATAAAGTTACTATTTTTTCCCATTGTAGTTAAGTATCTTGGGGGAGATACTTTGAGAAAACACAAGTCCTGTTTTTTGCCCACTTTTTTTACTTTATCATTATACAATGTAAACATTTTTTGTGGCCATTTATCATGCATTGATGGATCCATGCATTGATGGATCTTATCTGCAGCAGTTATTACTGTTGTATTTGTCTAATGATAATTCTGTATTTCCCTCTTTCCTTCTACATTTATCAGTAGGAATTCGTTTCTCCCTAACTCCCCTCCGCCTCCCACTATGCCCACCAGTTCTTCAAATGCATTGATGGATCTTATCTGCAGCAGTTATTACTGTCGTATTTGTCTAATGATAATTCTGTATTTCCCTCTTTCCTTCTACATTTATCAGTAGGAATTCTACTCTGAGGAAGAGCTGTCCCTTCTCTCCCATTTATTTATTTATTTGTTTGTTTATATATCTGTATGGACTCAGTTTTATTTTTATTTTTTTATTTTTTTAAAAGATGACCAGTAAGGGGATCTTAACCCTTGGCTTGGTGTTGTCAGCACCATGCTCACCCAATGAGCTAACCGGCCATCCCTATATGGGATCCGAACCCGGGACCTTGGTGTTATCAGCACCGCACTCTCCCAAGTGAGCCACAGGCCGTCCCAGTTTTTTTGGTTTTTTTAAATTCTATGATGGAATCTAATACTCTGCTAGCAAGACAATCTAAAAAGGAAGTTGAGAAAACAATTCTGTTTACAATAGAATCAAAAAGAATAAAATACTTAGGAATAAATTTAAACAAGGAGGTATTAAACTGTTACACTGAGAACTACAAAACATTGCTGAAAGCAAATAAAGACCTAAATAAATGGAAAGACATTCTGTGTTCATGGATTGGAAGACTTAATAATGTCGAGATGACAATACCTTCCAAAGCAATGTACAGATTCAGTGCAATTCCTATCACAATCCCAGTGGCTTTTTATGCAGAAATACAAAAGCTGATCTAAATTTGTATGGAATTGCAAGAGACCCCAAATAGCCAAAACAGTCTTGAAAAAGAACAAAATTGGATGACTCATACTCCCTCGTTTCAAAACTACAAAGCTACGCTAATTAAGACAGTGTGGTGCTGTTAGATGGATAGACATATAAATCAATGTAACAGACTTGAGAATCCAGAAATAAACTCATAACTTATACATCTATGGGTTTTTTGATTTTCGACAAGGGTGCCAAGACCATTCAGTGGAGAACGAATAGTCTCTTCAACAAATGGTGCTGGGACAACTGGATATCCACATGCAAAAGAATGGAGCTGGATCTTTTTTTTACACTGTATACAAAATCAACCCATGATGGATCAAATACCTAAATGTAAGAGCTAAAACCATAAAACTCTTAAAACATAGGGATAAATCTTCATGGCCTTGCATTTGGCAATGGTTTGTTAGATAGGACACCAAAAGCACAACAAAATAGATAAATTGGACTTCATCAAAATTAAAAACTTTACACCAAAGGGCACCATCAAGACAGTGAATTATTGTGAACATTCATAAATGTTCCAGGAGTCAGGGATGATGCAGAAGGGACACTGAAGGACACTGGATTAAAAGTCTTCTGGTGAATCATTTGGACTAAACCAGAAAGAAAGGGAAATTAATAAAAGTCTATTCATTGGTTTCAGTGGAAAAAGAATGCTTATATCTGTGTTGGTAACTAGGCTCCTTTTGTTCAGTTCATAATAAAATTGATTTTGTATACAAAAAAAAGATGAAAAGACAGCTCCCATAATGGGAAGAAGTATTTGCAAGTTATATATTTGATAAGGGTTTAGTATCTAGAATATGTAAAGAACTCTCATAACTCAACAACAATAAAACAACCCAATTTAAAAAATGGGCAAAGGACTTGAATAAATATTTTTCCAAAGAAGATATATAATTTTTGTCTGTTGGCAGCTGACTGATAAGGGGTCTGAACCCTTGACCTTGGTGTTACAAGGCAATGCTCTAACCAAATGAGCTAACTAGCCAGTCCAGAGAAGATCTATAAATGGCCAACATGGCACATGAAAAGATGTTCAACACTGTTAGTCATTAGGGAGATGCAAATCAAATGTAATTCAAAACCTCAATGAGAAGTGAGGTACCACTTCACACCTATGAGGATGGCTATTCACAACCAAACAAGACAAAACAAAATAGCATTGACAGGGATGTGGAAAAACTGGAGCCCTCATACAAAGCCTATGGGAATGTACGTGGTGCGTCTGCTGTGGAAAGTGGTTCAGCATTTCCTTAGTACATTAAGCAGAATTATCATATGACCCAGCAATTCCACTACTGAGTGTATACACCAGGGAATTGAAAACAAGTACTCAAACAAATGTAGCAGCATTATTTATTATAGGCAAAAAGCTGAAACAACCCAAATGTCCATCAACTGAAGAGTGAGTAGACAAAACGTAGTATATCCATACGATGGATTATTATTCATCCATTAAAAAAATGCATTGTCTCCTGATTCTTTCAACAGCCCCACCTTTTCTTGAGCATCTCCTTAGTATTTAGCACCACGAGGTATTTCTGGCTCATCTTTTGTTCTCCATGTCCCAGCTGTGGAATCAACCATTTCTTTAAGAAGCCCTGGTTCCTTTTATTGGAGAATGGCGTGTAGAAACCAAGACCTGGGGGCTAGATGACATGGCTAAGCCTCCGTCTGGAAGAATTTGAGTGGGAGGAGAAGTACTGCCATGTTCTTTGAGCACCCATTGTGTGTTATGTGTCATTTTACACATAATGTCCTCCCAACAACCCTTTTAGGGTTGTTTATGATGATGACACTCCATTTTAGATAGGAACGTGGCTGCGGGAAGTTGAGTTTTTCCCAAAGTCATACAGCTATAAAAGGCAGAGCAGTACTTGAACTAGTTTTTCTTTTTAAATTGGTGACCCCATTGTCCCTTCAGGCCTTTGTGTATGCTCTTTCCCCACCTCTCCATCACCTGCCATTTTGTGCCCCCTCCCATCAGGAAGCCCTCCCTAACCACTCTGGCTCATGCCGGACTCACCCAAGCATGAGCTGGCCCTCACAAGCCAGTATTGCGTATTTCAGGAGTGAATGTGTGTCTTCCACCAGAAGGGCAGAGGCCGTTCCCTGACCTAGGATGCCCTTCCTCCTGGGGCACAGGTGTCTGGGCCTCTCTCGAGGGCTTATTAATTCCTGTACTTCACTTCTGACTTGTTTGCCCCCCAGGCTCCTGGGATCACAGTGCTGTGGAGTTGCTCCTGTCCGTTCAGGTTATCAGTGTGCCTTGAAGATGAAGAGCAGTAGAAAAATGTGGAAAATAAATTACTTTTTGGAAAATAATTTGACAATAAGTCAGGAGTCTTAAAAATACATATTCCCTTTGATTCAGAAATATTTCTAAGATAAATCCAGAAACTCTATTTTAAAGAAGTATTCAGAGGTTCACAAAGACATTGAAAATATATCCATCATGTTTTTCATGGTATTATTTATAATAGTGAAAATATCCAGTAAATGACTCTATATTCATAGGCTGGAATGACATTTGAAAATTTATGATGACATGGGAAAATGTTCACAGTTTAATAAAGGAAAAAAAAGCAGGACAAAATTGTATGTAGTTAAAACCAATAATGTTAAAAATAAATATTCTGTAATATATGCATAGAAAACTGGTAGAACGAAAACAAATAGTAGGCATTTGGTTATTTTTTTTAACTTTATGTTTTTAAATTTAGCATATTTTCTTCAATAAGCATGTATTTTTTAGTTAACAAATAATAGTTGTATATATTGTGTACAGCATGTTTTGAAATATGTATACACTGTGGAATGGCTAAATTGAGCCAATTAACATATGCATTACCTCATGTACTTATTTTTTGTGGTGAGAACACTAAAACCTATTCTTTTGACAAATTTTCAAGAATTTAACATATTGTTATTAACTATAGTCACCATGTTGTACAATAGATCTCTTGGACTGTATATATTTATTTTTAACTTTTTATTTTGAAATGGTTTCAGATTTACAG
This sequence comes from Galeopterus variegatus, assembly GCF_000696425.1. Taxonomy (NCBI): domain Eukaryota; kingdom Metazoa; phylum Chordata; class Mammalia; order Dermoptera; family Cynocephalidae; genus Galeopterus; species Galeopterus variegatus. Next base: position 89,839 of record NW_007730910.1, on the reverse strand, counting down.
AAAAGTTGCAAAAATAGTGCAAAGAATTCTTGAATACCCTTTACCCAGATACTCCAAATATTGACATTTTACCATGTTTGCTTTATGATTCTCTGTGTGTATATAATATACAATATGTACACACACTTGCCTATTTTTTTTCCCTGAACTACTTGGGAAGAAGTTGCAGTTATTACCCCTAATGTCAGTGTGTATTTTCTAAAAATCAAGGACTTTTTTTTGTATATAACCAAAGTAGAATGAATGGTCAACATCAGGAAATTAACTTTGATACACCATATTGTCTAATCGTAGAGTTTTGTCACATTTTTCCACCAATATTTTTTATACAGAAGAAAAGTCCTTTTGCTGGGTCCAAGATCACATGCTGCATTTAACTGTAACCTCTCTTTCGTTTCCTTTGATCTGGAGCAGCTCCTCAGTCTTTGTGTCTTTCATGACCTTAGCATTTTCCAAAAAGTCAGGCCTTTTCTTTGTAGGATGTTCCTCAATTTGGATTTGTCTGATGTATCCTCATGGTAAGATTCAGGTCATGTATTTTTGCTGGAATATCACATAAATGGCATTGTGTCCACCGTGTACCATATCAGGTGGCATATGATGTCATTTTGTCCCAATATTGGAGCTGTTGACTTTTATCACTGTGGTTATGTTGCTGTCAACCAGGTTCTATTTTTCCCTTTGTAATCAATAAGTTTCTCACCAAACTTTGTCTACAAGTTTTAACGTTCATGATTCTTTTCTGAAACAGTGATTACCAGGGCGATTACCAATTGTTGATTTTCTAAGTCCTTCGTTCTTTCTACATTTATTAGTTGGCATTCTGCTGTGGGAAAGAACTTTCCCTTCTCACCCATGTGTTTACTTATTTAGGTCAGTATTGACTCATGGATTATCCTTTTATCAGTCACTAATGTTATTTATTTCGATGCTCAAATCCAGCTCCCATGTGTTTATTTTTAATTTTGGAAACAGCACATGAATAGCAGTCATTAAGCAAAGATGCCTTTAGACATCCACCACCCCAATTATATTCTAGAGGAAATCACTATTGCATTGTACATATCCTCCTGGATCATTTTTATGAAGTATCTAATTTTTATTTCATTAATGGTTTCATATTAAAAACAAAAGGGTCTTCAAAAAGTTCATGGAAAGATTCATATTATCTTTTAATTCTGTTTTAATATGAACTTTTTGAAGTAACTTCATATAGCTTTCTTTATTATTTATATGTTTGGGCAGTCTTTCCACAGGAATACTGTAGTTCCATGTTATTTTTAACTGCTGTGTAGTATTCCATTGTTTGTAATTGAAAACATAAGCATCCAGTTCGGGCCTGTTACGGACAGTGCTGCAGGAATATGCCACTGGCCCAGTAAGAGGCACCTTCCAGGAAGAGAATCACTGGATCCAGCCGCCTGGGCTTTCTTTTTTTTCTTTCCCATAAGAAAACAGGTTTAAAAATGTTTTTCTGATTATGTAAGTAACACACATTCATTGTTTAAAGAAACAGAAAAGGCAAAAAATACATAAAAAAGAAGTGGAGAAAAATTAAAATCTCACCACTGAGATAATATTTTTGTTATGCATATACATGCATAAATATTTTTACATCACCAGGGCCACAGCACATATGCTATTGTATTGTGGACATTTATTTATTCTACAGTGCAGCTCACATACGGTAAAGTGGACAGATCTTAAATATACAGCTTGATGAATTTTTACATATATATACTCCCCTGTAACTACCATCCCAGATCAAGATACTGAACGTTGTTGTCCAGCATGCCTGAAGCTTCCTTTGTCCCTCCTTCTAATCAATACCCTTGCCACAAAGGTAACCATTATTCCGATCTCAGTCGCCGTAGATTACTTTTTGCCTGTTCTTGAAGTTAATCTGTACATGCAGTCACACAGGTACCCTTCTCTCATTCATCGTCCATGTCATTGCACGGAGCAGCAGTTCATTCAGTTTCATAACTGTGGGTACCGAATACATTTTTCATTGTTCACTTTTCCTCTTTCAGAATTCTTGGTCATAGTTACAGCTACATTTATTACAGCACATAATGTGCTAGGCACTGTTTTAAGTCCTTTCCATGTTTAGTTTATTTAATCCTCACAACAACCCAGTGAAGTGGATACTATTATTACCATAATTATGTCTGTGACTTTTTATCTGGTTGAGAAAGTTCCCTGTTACTTCTAGTTTACTGAGAGTTTTCATATGAATGGATGTTGAATTTTGTCAGATGCTTTTACTACATCTATTAGATGATTATATGGGTTTTTTTTTAAGCCTGTTGATACTGTGAATTGTATTGATTTTGGAATATTGAACCAACCTTGCATTCTTGGAGTAAACTCCACTTGATCATGATGTAGTATCCTTTTTATATATTCCTGGATCTGATTTGCTAATATTTTAGATTTTTTCATATATGCTCATGAGGCATGTTGGTTTGTAGTTTTCTTTTTTCTGATTTTGTCTGGTTTTTGCATGAGAGCAATATAGACCTCATAAAATGAGTTGGGAAGTCTTCTATTTTCTGAAAGAGTTTGTATTATTTCTTCCTTAAATATTTGATAAAATTCACTAGTGAAGCCATCTGATCCTGGAGCTCATTTTTGGCAAAGGTTCTAACTACTAATTCAAATTGTTTGATAGAGAACTATTCAGGTTATCTATTTTTCTTGAGTGAGCTCTGACAGTTTATTTATATTAAGAATTTTGTCCATTTCATCTAAGCTACAAATGTTGGCATAAAGTTCATAATTTCCTGTGTTATCTTTTCAATGTCTGTGGAAACTAATGGTGTTTCCTGTCTCATTCCCTGCACTGGTAATTTATATTTTCTTTCTTTTGTCCTGATCAGTCCAGCTAGAGGTTAATCCTATTTGAAGGCAATTTATATAAATTCAAATCTAGTTGAGAATTTAAATTTTTTTTAAAAAACCGGACCAGCCCGTGGCTCACTTGAGAGTGTTGCTCATAACACCAAGGCCACGGGGTTGGATCCCTGTATAGAGATGGCCGGTTCGCTCACTTGGGAGAGCGTGGTGCTGACAACACCAAGTCAAGGGAAAAAAACCGGACCAGCCCGTGGCTCACTTGAGAGAGAGTGTTGCTCATAACACCAAGGCCACGGGGTTGGATCCCTGTATAGAGATGGCCGGTTCGCTCACTTGGGTGAGCGTGGTGCTGACAACACCAAGTCAAGGGTTAAGATCCCCTTACCGGTCATCTTTAAAAAAAAAATTTTTTTTTTAAACTGGGGCTAGCCAGTTAGCTCAGTTGGTTAGAGCACAGCCTTATGACACCAAGGTCACAGGTTCAGATCCCAATACCAGCCAGCCACTCCCTAACCACCACCCCCTGAAAAAAACCCCAGGAACCATTTGTCTAAAGATGCTTTTCTTAGTGTTATTTAGGGAGGAGGTCAGAGTGGACTTCAGAAAGAGACATACATTAATTCAGGCTCTACCACTTACCAGCATTGTGACCTCAGACAAACTGCTTAAACTCATCTGAGCTTTGATTTCATCATTTAGAAGGAGGTAACAGTAACTTCAGTGTAGGGTGGCTGAGATATTAACATACACCCCAAAGAATCAGGCTCAGTGCCAGCTTATAGTGGGCTCTCACAACACTGTTATTTAGCAAAGTGAGGAATTGGAAATAGCCCTGCCTGACAGCCCATTTGTGAACTCCCACCTCCCCTGCCGCTCACTTCTTTCTCTCTTTACCTGCAGTTCTTGGTAAACATTTATTTTACAGCATTTCTCACATTTGACTGTGTTTTCTTTTTCCTTGGCCAGTCTGTGAACTTCTACACAGCAGGACCATGGTTTTTTTGTCTTTTCTCCCTTATGTCCAGACCAAGACCTAGACTGTATTATTATAAATATTTTAAGGAAAATAAGTAAGTAGTGGTACATCAAACCAGAGACTACTGTGCAGCCAAGGAAAATATCGTTGTAAAGGATCATCTAGCAACATGAAAAAATGTTTTAAAAAATAGAATATATTTTCTCTGCTTTTGGTATGTGTGTATATATATATATATATGAGGGGTCTTTAAAAAGTTCATTGGTGTATATATATATATATATATATATATATATATATGAGGGGTCTTTAAAAAGTTCATTGAAAGATTCATATTATCTTTTAATTCTATTTTTCACAAACTTTTTGTAGTACCCTCATATGTGTGACATAATATTATATTTATGTATGGGGAAAAAATGAAGGAAAATCCTAGAGAGAAAATAACTATGTGGGTGGTGGGATTCTGGCCTGAGTTTTCATCCTTTAACCTGTGACATTAGAAGCAGAGTGGGACTTGGACATGAGGTGGTGAGTTCCCCATCACAGGAGGCTGTGCAGACAGAGGCTGGAATGTCACTCAGTAGAAATGCCTGCTGAGGTGCCTGGGCAGGAGGCTATCATTCCTCTTCTGCTCTGCCTTGGTTTACAGATACCAAGCCCTTCCCCGTCAAGCCAGGAGGAGCAGTGCTAATACTGTTTGGGAACAGCATCTTTTGTCTGCATAGACTTGGTTGGGTTTGAAGAGACATAACACAGACATAATGGTGTGCTTTGGGGAGCCAGGGAGCAGAACATATTCATTTACCCCCCAAAAGTCTCCTTGTTCAAGCTGAAAGTCCGGCTCTGTGTGGAGCACTGACTGTTCTTGGGACCAATTTTTTTTTTTCTGGCCAAGGCATCAGATTTTTATTTTTATTTTTTTAATTCATAATTGATTATACATATTTTGGGGATTCAATGTTGACATATGTTGATCAAATCAATATTACTCGTATGTATATTGTTACAAATTGTACTTATTCTTTATGCCCCTTGTCCAATCTCTCCCCATCCCTCTCCCTGCTCCCACCACTGATAACCCTAGATTTCTTCTCTCCCTCTGAAAGAATAATAGTTACTCTGTTGATTTGTTGCCCAGATGATCTGTCCAATGCTGAAAGGTGTGTTCAGTTCTCCCAATATTATCATAGGAGCAGATACTTCTTCTGTCACTCTGGAATGGGCTTTGTGGAGAGAGACATCCTCTTCTTTTCTTTGGTCTCTGCTGGTGACTCTCCTTCTGTCAATGCACTCCAGTGGCTGGTGGACCATCTGCACAGTGGTTGTGACGTCAACCACTTTCGTGGCAGTCATGGTTACTGTGGTGGCTGTGATGGGCTACCCACGTGCAGGTGATGTTTTAGGCATGCTCCTTGGTGCTGGCAGTGTGCCTGGCTGTGGGCAGGGGTCTGGTCCCGGGCTCCATGCCCCAGGCCCCGGACAGGGCCCCGAGGCACTGGGACCAGTTTTTTAATGGGAAGAGTTAGTCCTCCCCACTTCCTGCTTTTTTGGAGGGCTTCCCTGAGCTGCTGCTGTTCCACCTATTCCCTGTGGCCTTGGGATCTGCCACAGGATCAGTCATGTATCCCTGTGCCCAGTGTCTGCCTTCTCTTTCCATAGCTCTTGTATAATGTGTGTGTGTGTGCATGTGTGTGTTTGAGCGCTTCACAGGGGTAAAAAAAGATCTAGGAATCGGTATTTAAGGTTTTTTTTTTTTTTTTTTTTCGTTTTTCGTGTCCGGCAACGGATCGCAACCCTCAGTGTCGCGCCCGTACCGGACCGGGACCGGCAACAGGATCACAACCCTCGGTGTTGCTCCCACACCTCGCTCAGCCAGTGAGCGGGAACCGGTCTGTATGTGGGATCCGAACCCTCGGCAGGAGCGCCACCGCGCTCTCAAGCGGCGCACTGTAGCAGTGCGCCACTGGGCCGGCCCAGTATTTAAGTTTTAACTCAGGTCAGAGATCTGGGGATTTCCTTTGGTATTGTCAATTATCACCAGTCAGCCAGTTCCATTTAATGGACATTAGATCGGTGGATCTGTGCCCCAGGCCCTTGGGGTGTGGGCACTTCCTCTGTCATTAAGCCTGTATCCCTAGCCTTCTGTTGACACCTCTGCTGTGATGGGGTCCCACACCTAAAACAGCTCATTCCATTTTCAGACTTTGTCAGAAAGTTCTCACTTGGACAGCATGTAACTCTCTGTCCTCTGTGACCTCTCCCCGTTTCTGCACTCTGGGCCTCTCCCTCCTCTCTGTTTTCTGACCACCCACAGAAGGGATAAGCTGCCTCTGAATCTTCTTTTCTTTAGGATAAATCTCTCCACTTCCTTTCCTCACGTGACATGTCTTGGGGACCACTCCATGCTGGGGACGCTTTCTGCTTGTGCTCTGGTTTATCTTTGATGCTGAGTGTGGAGCCCATTTGTAACTCTGCTCATGAGCTCTCCATACATGTTGGCTTTCAGGGAGGCCACGTCACACTCGCCTGTCCTGTTCTCATTTCTGTGGTGCTGTCCGGGCCACAGGCTTGCTACCATGCATGAGCCATGGGAACTGTAACACGCACCCGTGTGTGTGGTGGGGGGTTCTCATTGCTCTTGGGTTCTTACCACACTGTCACCCCTTGTT
>NW_007730910.1:72945-82777 GCF_000696425.1 Galeopterus variegatus | reverse complement strand
GTGCTCTGGTTTATCTTTGATGCTGAGTGTGGAGCCCATTTGTAACTCTGCTCATGAGCTCCCCATACATGTTGGCTTTCAGGGAGGCCACGTCACACTCGCCTGTCCTGTTCTCATTTCTGTGGTGCTGTCCAGGCCACAGGCTTGCTACCATGCATGAGCCATGGGAACTGTAACACGCACACGTGTGTGTGGTGGGGGGTTCTCATTGCTCTTGGGTTCTTACCACACTGTCACCCCTTGTTCCTGCTGGTGTACTAGAGGCAGAAGCACACTTCAGAACTGGTCTGCTCAGAGTTTAAGAAAACCAAGGCACGTCCTCCAGTTTTCTGTTTCCCTTTTCTATATTTTTATTCCATATTATTTGAGGCCAAAAGGATGGTCAGGAGGCTGAACCAGTATGAATTCCGGTGAAGCACTCTGTGTGCCTAAATCGCCTGTGGGTTCACCCCACTTGGAGATCAGGCCAGGTGGCCGAGGCCCCCAAGATGCCACAGGAAGTAAACCCACACTGCTGCAGTTGCAGCAGGTGGCACCAGCGGGGCACAGTCCATGTGGAGTGGCACCTGCTCTTCTGCCTGCTTCCTGCCAAGTCACGCTTACTCAGAGCTAGTTTTGGTGGCTGCCTTCCTCTTTCACTGCCATTGCATCAGACACATGCCAGTCATGTGTTTCCAGATTAAGCCGTGCTATGTGGGAGAAAGGTCACCAGCTGGGGGCACTTGGCATTTGCTGTAGAGAATGTTCTCTAGGACACCTTGTTCAAGGCTCCATGACTGGGGGTAAAAGCACCGTGTACAGCATTACCTTCCTATGGCACCATTCTAATCCCGCCACCCCTTGATCAGTCATCACCAGCTGCCCAAACACCTCAGACTGCATACAGGTCACCTGGGCCCTTGGCACACTGGTCTCGGTCCCTTTTGAAAGCTGCTGTCTTCTCGCCACCCATCCACCCCCACATACAAACACAGCCTATCATAGCACACTGGAGTCAAATCAGATTCTGTCCATGCTGCTTCTTCATGTTCTAGACCTTGATAGTGCCTTCTCCATCGAGAACTTCTATTATTCCTCTGTTTTGACTGCTGGGCCCTTGTCATTCCTCTTGACCCAGCTCAGATGCTGGCCCCTAGAAATATTTATTAGCAGCGTAAAGCTGGTGTGTTCCTTGTTGATTATCCCCACCTTGCTTTATGGAGAAGAAACCTGAGGCCAGGAACCAGCAGGATCCAGACTGTTCAGTACAGCTCTAGTTGACTAGGCACACTTCAGTTATCTAGAGCAGGAGGTGGTTAACATTTTCTATAAGAGACCAGGTAAAAAATATTTTAGGCTTTGAAGGCCAAGAGGCATATTATTATATTATGCAGGTATTTATGTAATAAGAGAGAAAACAAATTTCCACAGCATTTTTGTTGATGAAGTTCAAATAATAATAATTGAGTACAATTTTTTAATGAAGAATGGGATTGTTTTTGTAGGGATAACATTTTGCTTAATTGGAGTTAAAGTTAGTGTTCTCTGTCATCAAAATCAGCTGCAAATACTCACCTGGTAATGCTGATTTGTAATGAGATTTTACATATTTCATCTTTGAAAATATTTTTTCACACAGATAAGTACTGACAAATAATGATATCAGTCCTTTTTTTTTTGGTCAGGTTCAGATCCCTGAACTTTACCGAAGTATAAGTTTTGCATATAAATGCTGTTATGCTTTATAATTTTAGATTGGCCTCATTAAGAAACATCAAGTCTTCAGCAAAACCCAATTTCCAAAGCCGTTCAGTGTTCAGTAATAGTGGTTGAGGTCAGTTCTTCTTGTTCTGAAAATTTTCAGTATTGACTCTGAGCTCAAAATCGTCACACTAAATTTTACCACTGCCACACTGTTGAACTGCCACATGGTAGGACAGTTAGGATATTCAGCTTCTATTTCTGACAAAAATTCACAGAACTGACAATGGCTAAGTCCATGAGAGCAAATAAAAGTTTACTGTTAACATTCCTGGTTCAATAACACATAAAAGATTCACATATTTTCTGTGTGGTATCTGCTGATAAATAATATAGTGAGTAACCATAGGCTTTAAACACCTTACATTTTTGCAATCTCTGCATATTTGTCCAGCTAAGCCTTTTTGTGCTCCACACATATTTTTCACCACTGTCAGTTATAACACATCTTAGCTGATTCTACTTTAGTTGTACTAAACTTGTATTTTCTCAACTTAAAATGTTCTTCGTTGTGGTGGTTCTGTGCTAATCATTTAGTAACATCAAACTTAGTATTGACAATTCAAATAAACAACTGAGCAGTATTGGTAATGTCTTTAGACTCATCAAGAGCCAAGGAAATCTTGGCTTCCTAAGGAAGGAAGAAGACCTACTCTCCTTGGGAGTGATGTCAGAGGAGGCCTAATGGAAGCCAAGACTTTACCACCACCTGGCCATGCCAGGATGCCCCACCCTGAGGTGTCAGCTGAGGCCTGGTGGGGAGACTCAATTCCTGCCTGACAGCAAAGAGTTGGCACCCTTCTTCCCCACCAGTAGGATGACAGAGGAGCTCTGCTAAAAGAGAAAACTTAAATAAGATTCAGAGTCTTATAATATTTGAAATGTCCAGGATACAATAAGAAATCACTCATCATACCAAGAACCAGGAAAACCTCAACTTGAATGAGAAAAGACAATCAACAGATACCAGCATCAAGATGACACAGATGTTAGAATTATACAAGACATGAGGAAGAACCAAATAGACATCTTAGAACTGAAAAATACAACAGCCAAAATCGAAATCTCAGTGGATGGCTCCACAGCAGAATGGAGAAGACAGCAGAAAGAATCTGTGAACTTGAAGATAGAACAGTAGACAGTACCCAGTCTGAACAACAGAGAGAAACTAGACTGTGGGGGTGGGGAAAAAAAACAGAGTCCCAGGGACTTGTGGGACTAATAACAGAAGATCTAACATTTATGTTATTGTAGTCCCAGAAGGAGCAGAGAAAGAGGGTGCTGCTGAAAAAGTATTCAAGAAATAATGGCTGCAAAGTTCCCAAATTTGGCAAAAGACATAAATCTGTAGATTCAAGAAGCTGAGCAAATCCCAGACAGGATAAACCCAAAGAAGTCCAAGCCAACAACATCTCAGTTTGGAAGATAGACTTTCTGGACACTCCAGCTGTAGAGAAATCTGTGTCAATCTTTTGGGCACTGCTTTTAGTAGGTTGCCTTGGGAGTGTACATTTCCCTGAGCATCTCTCAGTCTCTGGAGGTTGAACTATTAGGCAACAGTAGGGTTTGTTCACTCGAGGGTTTTCCTGCATCCTGAAGTCACTAAACCTTGGCAGAGGTTTGTGAACCTGAGCAGACCTTGTTCCCCCTGCAGCTAGGGGAGTGACACCAGACCCTTGTCTGGGCAGCTGTGGTTGACAGTGATTGCCACTGGGCAGTGCATGCTGATGAGGCTAACTACATTGCTTGCTTTCTCCTTCCTTCCTTGTTGTTGCTTTGCTTCAGGAAACTGATTCACCCTGATGTCAGTGCTGGGTTGGTTGCAGTCTTGTTTACTGACCAGAAGTTGCATATAGCAAATGCAAAGCTGCAGATTCTTCCTGGAGGATGACCCACTCCAATGTTGTAAGCAGTTGACCAGAGAGAGAGCCCTCCTGTTCTTGCCTCATCTGCCCTTTCAGAAACTGGCTAACCTCCGGGTTGGTTGCAGTCTTGTTTACTGACCAGAAGTTGCATATAGCAAATGCAAAGCTGCAGATACTTCCTGGAGGATGACCCACTCCAATGTTGTAAGCAGTTGACTGGAGAGAGAGCCCTCCTGTTCTTGCCTCATCTGCCCTTTCAGAAACTGGCTAACCTCTTGCTGGTCCCCCCAGCCTGAGTGGCCAGTGATCTATTTGTCCATCTTACTCTGCAGCATGCTGGACTGGAGCTGCTGCCCTTTGCTCACTGCATGGTGGGAACCAGCCAGCTGTTGAAATTCAGGAAGAATAGTGGCCACACTCTACTTGTACAGTTTTTGCCTTTCTCTATGTATGTTACAATAAAAAAGAAAACATTTATGTAGAGACCTAATTTATAATAAAAGATCAAATCAGATCTGCTCTATTTGGGATGGGGGAGACCTGCTTGGCTGCTTCCTTGACATTCTCCTTTTTCTGTGCCTGATTTTTCAAAGCCTACTTTTGGTAGGGGATTTGTCCAGGGTCCCAGCCAACTGGTGGCCGGGCTGTGGCAAGAGCCTGGTCTAGTCAAAAAGTTACTTTCCAAAAAAAAAAGAATTAAAAAAAGTTACTTTCTATTTTTTCATTTCCTCCTTTTTTGCCGCTGTTGCTGACAAATGCAGCTTTTGGCCCCATGAGCTCTGCCTTGTCCCATGACCCTTTCCAGTGAAGGAGGAAAGAAGAAAATCACAGATTAGAGATCCTTCTGGGGCAGAAGGATCTCATAGCTCCCAGGGTCTCCTTGGAGTGCCTTGTGGGGACCTCAGACTGACTATCTTGTGGTCACTTTTGCCACCACCTGGCATGGAGGACAGTTGCCAAACAGGACGTCTGGAATTTTCCCATCAAAGTATCTCATACAGCAGGGGTGGTTCTCAAACTGGGGCAAGGTGCCTCAGGGCACTGCAGGGAACTCTGAGAGGTGCCTAATGTCTGAATGCAGTGAGAGATCACATCTCACAGCTCTGTATGAAATGCTGGCTTGGGGCGTTCCCACTTTCAACCTCAGGTGCTACATGCTCCTCCTGAAGATTTGGCATCTCAGCAAAGCTGGCTTTGCAGTAGTTGTTTGGAACTAACTACTTCATACATGGGACTGTTAGGCATTTCTTTTGGCCTTGGGATAGCATGAAAAATGTGCTGAGCTGCCAGGGGTTCCATGAATGGAGAAAGTTTGAGCACCTCTAGCCTAGAGAATTGCCAGATAGGCGCACTACAAGCCCAGTGTTTCTTTTAAATCTTCACACGTCATGCTGATTCATGCACAGTTTATGTTCCATGCATTTTAGTATATTCATTTCCTTCATTCATCCTGAGTAGTTACTGAGCACTATTTTGTGCCAGAAAAGATGCCCCATGGATGGGGTGGTAGAGCTGAGGTCTGAAGAATGAGCAGGAAGAGCCAGGAGGAAGCTGTCAGGCCCCAGGGCAGGATTGCAGAGATGCAGCTGGCAGGAGGCTGGAGAGGTGGGTGGATGTCTACGTTTGCTTCACCTGAAAGTGAAGGCTTATGTGACTTAAGGGGGGCGGGGGTGTTTACTCATGGCTTCAGCCCCCAGGCACACTGCTGGATCCTCGTGTGAGTGGCATAGGATTAAGAATTTTCCTCCAAGTTTGACTTCCTTCTTGCCAGCCCGCCAGCCCCTCCTTTCTCACCATGTGCCAGACACAGAGGTACCTAAGACAGGGTTCTTCCCTCAAGGAGCTCACAGAGCAGGGGAGAGTGACACGTGTCCAGCCAAGTCTTCCTAGGTAGATGGGCAGTGGATACAGCCCTCTGCTGGGAAGCTGGGGCCCCTTTCTGGTTTGGCCACTCAGGTGAGTTCCTAATACTCTTGGAGCCTCAGGTTCCCCATCTGTAGATTGAGGCCTTGGATAAAATGATCACCAGGTCTTTCCTGCCACTCCTTTATGGCTCTTGTCTGTCCAAAAGTGTTTGATGCTTCAGAGTCAAAGCTGTGGGGAGCGTTCTGTGCTTTGTTGAGGCTCCAGGCTGGGTGCTGGCAGTGCCCGACGTGGGGTGGGGGTGCTGCAGGGAGTCAGTCACAGTCACGGCAGGCAGCACCTGTTCATTTCTTCAGGGCTTATTGTTAGTTTCTTCAGGGATGCAAGAATCTGTGGCTCTGACTCTCATCTGAAGGGTGAAGGCTCGGATGTTGGAAGAAGCCGTGAGTGCAGGTGTTAGAGACAGAGCCAGAGCACTAAGAAGTGCGCACCACCAGCCTCACAGACTGCGTGGCAGTGATGCCTCCATAGCGTGCTTTCCAGATCATAAAACCATCCCATGATCTGGATGCCATGCACTGCCAGCCCAGGTACCCTAGGATCGGGGGATTCTTGCCTTCTGTTTGTGTGTTCATTCATTCAGGACTGGTACTCCTTGTATACCATTCTATGAACAAAGCTAAGTCCCTGCCTTTGTGGGGCTAAGTAGTGGAGATAGTCAGTGGAAAAACTGTACCAAAAATACAATGTAAGCTATAGTGATAAGTGCTATGAGGGGAATGGACAAGGGGAGTGGCCAGGGGGCTGTTTTAGATACAAGAGTCAGGCAAAGTCTCTCTGAGATGGTGACATCTGAGCAGAGACCTGGGTGAAGTGAGGGAGCAAACCCTGCAAATTACTAGAAGAGTCCTATCCACACATGCAAAGGCCCTGAGGCAGAAGGAGGCCAGTGTAGTCTGTGTGGAAGGGGAGATGAGTAAGAAATGAGGGTGGCAGGAGTGATAGCCAAGGGCCAGATCATAACAGCTCTATATAGTGCATAAGGACTTTAGATTTTGTACTAAGTATGATATGAAGCCATTGAGGGTTTTGATCAGGGAGGTGATATGATCCGATTTACTTTTTAAAGGCTGCTGTGTGGAGAATGGCCTATCCAGCTGGAGTCTCTTGCAGAGAGTGGTCTGGGTGGCATAAGCCAAGTGTTACCAGGAAGAACGTGATTACGTGGGTGCAGATGGTCACTGCCTTTGCTCCCCAGCACTGTCAAGTTAGAAACCAGCTGCAGGGAATGAGCCTCCTCTTCTGAGTTGTATAGTCAGCATGTGTATGTGCCAAGAAACAGTGACTTCGCTTCATGGGCATTAGTCTTCACTGCAGGAAATAAGGGCCTGGGCTACCTGAGTTAGAAGGGAGGAGGGCAGCGGGCCACGGAGACGACGGGTACCAAATGCTGCTTTGGGATGGACACCACCTGGGGCTGTCCTGTGTTAGCACATCAGTCCTGATCAGCTGACTCAGGGACTCTGAATGGCTGTTGTGTCATGATTCTGTGGGGTCGGTCCTAAATGTCTCTTCATCTGGTCTTGTGAAAGCTTGACAGAGATACTGACAGGATTGGACAGACAGACATGACTAACAGTGACTTAATATGAAATGTGTTTATATGCTAATAATTTAAATATAAGCTATATTCTCTAGGGACACTAGAATTAAATTTGTCTTTGAATGTCAGCTGTTGGGATAAGTTGAGATTAACTCAACCATTGGAAAAGCACCTCAGATTAATAAGAACCGAGCTTGAAGACCTGTTCTGAATGGCCTGTCCCCAATGTCCTGGGGCCGTGGAGTGGCAGGACTGACACCCAGAGCCCTCGGCTACTCCAGCAGCTCAGGGCCAGTCCTGTGGTTTCCTGGAGGCAGTGACAGCCAGCAAAAGCCATATGCAAAGCAGCGTCCCATTGCCTAAACTGCTGAGGTGTGACAAAGGCATTCCTGATTTCAAAATGGAATTATGTAGATTCCAGAGCTGCACCCAGCCTTGTCGATAAGTGACAGAAGTGGACTGCCATGTTCCCAGATGCTCTCACTCTGGCCTATGTTGATTCATATCCAATCTACCTACCTGCCAGGTTTCAATGATGGAAGGACCAGCTGAGCATCTTTCGAAGGAACTAGGTTGGTTAAGTTGGGAGTCCCCAAAACCACCTCTGATTCAGCGATTTTCAAGAACTCACAAAATTCAGAAAAGCTTTTACTTAGAATTACAGTTTATTACAATAAAAGGGCACATGGGGCGAATTCCAGGAGAGACCAGGTGCGAGTTTCTGGTTGTCCTCTTAAAGAGGATCACACTCAGTGCTTAATTCTTCCCAATTCACACGTGACAACACATAGGAAGTGTTGCCAACCAGAAAAGCTCATCCGAGCCTTGGCGCCCAGGGTGTTTCTTGGGAGTCAGTCGCATAGGCATGTAGTACCCGGGTCTCTAAGCTTATATTCTCAGTCTCCAGCACCCCCGACACCAAACTGACACAGGGTGACTCAAAACCCCAGGCATATAAAACCAGGCCTTTACCATAAATCTCAATGTTTGCATCAACTATCTGGGAGGCCCAAGGTCTTAGACGACAGAGACACTCTTATCAGGCAGAATATTTCCAGGCTTAAAGGTTATTTCACAGGAGCCATTCAAATGTCAGTCCTGAAGACCTTTGGCATGTGCAGGGATTGGGGCCACCCAGGCATGCTGTACAGCTGGGGAAAGGATTTGCCATGAAGCAGCCGCCTCACTCAAGTGGAACCCACCCTGTGCATATCCTTGTGGGGCTGGTGGATGCTCGATGGCCGGGGTGTCTGTGGTTCCATATCTCTGCCTATAGTGGACCCAGGCCTACTTCAGCCTTAGCTGGCACCCAGCATATACCCTGAGCTGCTGCCAACACTGCTGGAGCCGTTTGCCATGTTAGTTCTGGTCCAAGGCTGCGTCTGTCTTGGCAGAGCCTCAGCAGGCAGCTCCTGCCCATTGATGTGTCTGGTTGCTACAGCCCCGTGGGCCTGAAGCCCAGGCCGAAGAGGTCAGGTGGGCACTCCAGCTGGCTGCAGGTGCACCCTGCTCCTCCATGCTGATGTCTGCTTTCTCTCTCCTGACAGGTTTGTGATCAACATGGGCAACTCCCACAGGGACACCAGTGCCACCGTGTCTGAAGCGGTGGCCGAAGAAGTGTCTCTTTTCAGCACGACGGACATGATTCTCTTTTCAGTCATTGTGGGTCTCCTAACCTATTGGTTCCTCTTTAGAAAGAAAAAAGAAGAAGTCCCCGAGTTCTCCAAAATTCAGACAACGTAAGTGCCACTGCTCAGCACCCCTTGCATTGCTCCCGTCTCATTCCTCATTCCAAGCAGCACCTGCGCTTGGGCCTCAGGCTGAGAGGGAAGCAAGGTCCCTGCAGCATTTCGAGCTCAGTCTTGCATCTGCCTTATTGATAGACTGCGCATCAGTCTACCTTAATAATCCCTGTGGTTTACACAGCACAGCAGAGTTCATAAGGCCCTTTCATATTTGTTTCCTGTTTGTACTTCGCAGGAACCATTCAGAGTAGAGGACACCATTTTGCTGTGAGATAAAAAACCTGGGACTCACTCAAGGTCAGTCCCTCAAGTGTCCGGGCTAGAGCTGGAACCCAGTTTTCATTTTATCCCAGGCCCAGTGATCCTTCCCCTTTGTAAACAGATGGCATCATAGAGATGGATGGAATTGTATATTGAGCCAGTCACTCTCTTTCAATTTATTTTCTTCCTTTTGATTATGGACAAGGAGAGAGTCACAGTTTGGTGCTAATAACACCTAACACTTGCTAATTTCTCTTTTTAGTGAAGGGAGTAGCCTTAAGCTAAGAGCCTTGAAGGGCGACAGTATCGGGGTGGCCTGGGTGCTGATAACACCAAGGCCACAGGTTCGTATCCCATATAGGGATGGCCGGTTAACTCACTGGGTGAGCATGGTGCTGACAATATCAAGTCAAGGGTTAAGATCACCTTACCGTTCATCTTCAAAAAAAAAAAAGGGTGACAGTATCAAGCTTGACTTTACTGACATTCTTTTGTTTTTGTTTTATTGAGTTTTGGGGGTTTTTTAGGCCAGTGTGGGGATCAGAACGCTTGACCCTGGTGTTACGACACCGTGCTTTAACCAGCTGAGCTAAGTGGCCAGCCCTGTTTTATTGAGATTTTTAAACTTCCATAAAGTTTCCTTTTAAGGATAAGTAAAAAAGATGGATTAGCTTAAAGAAAAATATTAAGGAACTAATAGTATAGATGGTATATAGATATGAAAAAATGATAGTGAGGAATAACTGAATGACTCC
>NW_007730910.1:59593-72256 GCF_000696425.1 Galeopterus variegatus | reverse complement strand
GGGCGCAGCACCGAGGGTTGCAATCCCGTTGCTGGTCCCGGTCCGGTACGGGCGTGACACTGAGGGTTGCGGTCCGTTGCCGGACACGAAAAAAGACAAAAAGGAAAAAAATAAAATAAAAAAATAAAGTGTGTGGCTACAGCTGTGAATAAAATAGATGAATCCTGTTCTCATTAGGCTTATACCCTAGTGCTAGGCAAACCCAGGGCAACACCCTTGACCTTGCTTTGCCTCAGTTTCCCCATCTGCTAACTGGAGGCAATACCCTGATCTCCTAGGGCTCTTGTGAGTATTAAATGAGGTAATGTGTATGAACTCACTAGCACAGTTCCTGGTGCAGAATAGCTGCTTAGTGTTTGAGTCAGAATGTATTTTGTGCCAGGCATCATAAGGACCACAGAGGCAGCATTACATTACAGAAGTTGGGAAGTGAGGGTGTCGAAAGGTACTTTTTAGAAACGGTTTATGAAATGCTTTAATGTACACTGTCCCATCAAGGCCTCCTTGTAATGGCACGGTGCCTCAGGCAGTGCAGGTGACCTTGCCTCTCCTCACACACAGGCTGTGGGGCGTGCCTGGGGCTGGGCGGCTGCAAGGTTGCAGGTGGGGAGCACTGAGAAAGGAGGAATGCCTTCTGGTGGGGGAGTTAGGATCATGTCCTGCCAGAAAGGTGCTGAGCAGGCCCTTGAGGGTGAGTCACACCCCAAGGCGGAGAGGACTTTTTGAGCAGAGGGCCAGAGGTAGGAGTGGAGGAAGGATGTAGGCGCTGGAGAATCCAGCCTGTTCCATCCAGGACTAGTACAGGGTGCATTCCCGGTGTGGGAAAGTATTTGTGGTGAAAAAGTGTAGTACTTGAGATAAGGGCACCAGTGTCCAGGTCCCAGCTTCCAAACTGGCCCTCCATCTCCTCATCTGTAAAAGGAAGTCCCATCCCCACCGGGAGTGAGGACATGGGTGTGTTGTAGGGACATGCGGAGCCACCTCCAGGGGAGGTGGCCCCTTTATCATGACTCATTTGTCCCCACAGTCACCTCTCTGGTTTTGCAAGTTGAACTTGAAATAAAACTTGAAGCTATGGGAACAATTAAGTCCTGAAGCACTTGTATTTTGTTGATTTTGCTTCTCTTTGCCAGATGCTAAAACCCTATCCCCCCTTCATAACATCATGTTCTAACCTTATGTGTGAGTGCTATCTTACCCTTTACAAACTCCCTTCTCATCCCTCCAAATATCATCTTGACTACCTGCTGTGGCCGGGGAAATGCGTGCACTGTATGGGGAAACATTTATGTACAATGGTTCAGTTCTAGGTCCCAAAGTTGGGTGACTGACGTTTGAATCCTGACTCTACCACCTGTTAGCCACGTGACCTTGGCCACATTACTTAATCTTTCTAAGTCTGTGTCCCCAGCTGTAAATTGAGAATAATAGTTGTACTTACTCATGAGGTTGTGGAGATTGAGATAATCCACTGTAGAGCCCTTTGCCCAGTTCCTGATGCATGGTTAACCCTCAGATGTTATGTATTATTATTTTTACCCTTATTTTTAATATCATCTCCAATCTTACAAGAGCTCTTAAGGAAGAGACCCCATTTTGCAGATGAGGAAACTGAGGCACCAGTGATTGAAGAGTTTGCCCAAGGCCACCTAACCTACCAGCAGCAGAGCTGGCTTCTAAACTCAGGACTGTTTTCTCTACTTAGCTGTACTGCTTTCAGTGTCTTAACATATCCTTAATGTGCCTGTTTCAAAGATGAGGAAACTAAGGCTCAGAGAGGTCGCTTAGCTGATACAACTGAGCCTCAAGCCTGATCCTGCTAATTCCATATCGCTGTCCCTGGCGACTTGTTTTCTCAGTGAGCATGGATGATTTTTGCTACAGCGCAGAGCTGGAGGGAGTGACAGGGCTTAGTGTGGGGAGTGTACATGGCCCAGGGCTGTATCAGCAGTTCTCACCATGATTTCTGATGGCTTCTAGATTGGTTTTTTAAACTCTTTTAAGGCGTTAGCCACCTGGGAGGCCATGTGCTAATGAGCATGAAACACTGGGCATGGATATTTTTACAAACCAGTCCAGTGGGCCAACTATAGTCTGACCAGCAAGCACTTTGAGTAGCAGAGAGGTACAGGAAACAAATCTGCAGTCTCTCCTGGCTCTGGCCCTGGACTGTTAGGTTTGGGGGATCCAAGAGTAGCCTGAATGCTAGGTGACTCTTCCCAGCTGTGCTGGCCTCTGTGACTCTCACCACCAGTCTAGGTTTGACATCAGAACCTCAGGGGCCAGGTGGTCTCTCTGCTGCCACTATGCTAGGTGACTCTTCCCAGCTGTGCTGGCCTCTGTGACTCTCACCACCAGTCTAGGTTTGGCATCAGAACCTCAGGGGCCAGGTGGTCTCTCTGCTGCCACCGTCCAGATGTACCTGGACAGTGAAGAGCCACCTGTGAACCTTCTGGAGGCAGGAGCCTGGTGTCTGCAGCGCTGGCTCTCCAGGCCCAGATCAGCATCACTCCAGGGTAGCACTTGGGACAGTGTTTGCCCTCAAGGGCACGGGAGGGAATGGGGGTGAGAGAGGGTTTAATAGACATAGTCAGAGTAGACTTTGCCCGTAACACTCCTCCTGGGCAGAGTTCCAGCTCATGAACCACGCTGTGGAGCTGGAATATTGACCTGCAGGCAGATGAAACACACATGGAGACTCCCCAGCCTCACTGGTGAAAGGGATGGCATGGGGATGGGGGATGGCTTTGAAAATCCTCATTACAATCCTGAGGTTCATTGAACAGACAAACGACCAGGAAGCACTTTGTCCTTTATGGCATACCTTTCTGACAAAAAGTTGAGTAAAGTGGATCCCTGCCCTCCAATCTTGTGGGAAGGGCAGTCACTTCACAGATTTATCTGGAGTGTGCTGTGCTGGGATATGATTGTGTGACATGAGTCAGATCGGGGAGACCCAGGGGGAAGTGATAGATTCTGACTTGGGACAGGGGAAGCTTTAGAGAGGAGGTGGCATTTGAGTTAAGTCTTGAAGGCGGGGTAGGATTTTGACAGGCTGAGATGGTGCTCTTCAGGCTCAGGTCGGAGGGGGACTGTGACGTGCTGGGACGGCAGGGCTCCGTTAGGTGGGGTGTGTGTTTGGGATGGGATGGGGGCCGGGGAGCCAGAAAGTGCAGTTGGAAAGGCAGGTGGGAGTGTGACTCGAGAGGGCTGGGGGTACTCCTGAGGGGTGTGGACAGCATTCTGTGGAACAGTGAAATGACGGATGGGAGTTTGTATTTCTGCCTTCATGGTGGTGCGGAGGCAACATCCTGTCCCTGTCTGGGCCCCTAGCTCAGCACAGGGCAGCCTGTCAGAGTGAAGACACTCAGAGAATGGCTGTTGAGTTAATAAATGCTAAATCTGTGTGTGTGGCCGCCTCTAGGGCAAACTGTGCCCCACTGCCTGGTTTTGGCTTACACAGTGTTATTTTAATATATTTTAATTAGAACATTAAGTCTGGCAATTTCACATAAAAACCCAGACTTATAGCTTCTTTTGAAAACAGTCGGAGGATTGGCTGCACTGGGCCACGGTGATGGTCGCCAAGCAGTGCGAGAGCTGAGCACAGCCCACCTTCTGGCCGGGGCCTGGACCCTCCGCTCCCCCTGTCCCCCAGCCAGCTCAGGCTGCTGGACTCATGTCTGTCCCCCTGGCCTGGGAAGTGGCCCCTGCACCCTTCCTTCCCTCTTGGCGCCTGCAGGTTCTTTAAAGAAAAAGAAAACTTTTTTATTATGGAGCCTTTCAAACGCCAAGTATAGAGCTTGGGAGAGTGAACCCACGTACACCCACCACCTCTTTTTCACAGGTACCCACTCCTGCCCAGTCTTGTTTCTTTCCACACCACCCTCAATGCCCTGCTGCTCCTGGAGTATTTTGAAGCAGTCCCCAGAAATCATAACATTTCATGTACAAATATTTCAGTTCTCTAAGATTCAAGGACTCCCCTTTTTAAACATAATGCAGGGTTGTCCTTACATTCCTGAAAGTCGGCGGTCACTCTTTAGCTCCTCCAGAGGGCCGGCATTTGTTCACTGCTCTGATCGGCCAGTCAGTATTTTGTTTTATTTTTTAAATAGTTTTTGTAGAAAATTCAGGATCTAAACAAGACTCATACATTGCAATTGATTAATAAATCTTATGTTTCTCTTTCTCTCTTTTGGGGGATCAGGTATATTAGGGTATAATTTACATACAGTAAAATTCCCCCTTTTAAGTGTACGGTTCGATGAGTCTCAACAGATGTATGCAGTTATATAATCAGTATCACCATCAAGACGTAGAACATTCCATTTCCCCAAAAGTTCTCCCATGGTCCCTTTACAGTCGGTCTCCTCCCTCCAACCCTCAGCCTCTGGCAACCACTGATCTTGTGTTTGTCCCTGTAGTTTTAGCCTTTTCCATAATGTCATGTACATGGAATTACAGTCATGTGCTGCATAATGACATTTTGGCCAACATCGGACTGCATATACAACGATGATCAGAGCCATAGGCTATACCTCAGAGCCATGGTGTGTCGTCGGCCACACCGTCTAGGTGTGTGTTAGCACACTGGATGACAGAATCGCCTAGTGACACGTTTCTCAGAACAAATCCCTGTCCTTAAGCAACTTGTGACTGTGTGCCCAGCTGCTTTCCCTTAGCATCATATTTAGTTCCTTCCTGGGCTTCCCTTCCGTCCCATTTCTTCCTGGCAGCACTGGCATGGAAGAAACCACGTCATTTGTTCCTGAGACTTTCCCACAGTCTGGAATTTGCTGATTGTGTCCGACTGGTGTTGCTTTTGAAAAGCCACAAAAAATCTGATTTGCCTGAGTGACCTTTATTTGGGGGCTTGCTCTTGACAAAAAGCTCAGGAAAGCCAGCAGTCAAGACTGCCAGCATGATTTATGTCTGTTTTATCTGCTTCTGCCGGCAGATGGAAAGTGAGCTAGAGGCCTTGCCACAGCCATTTGAGGATCACTGTTTCTGTAGAGGGGTCTTTGGCACCACCACATATGAACGCAGAAGCACAAGTACAGAGAAAATAGAAACAATCAGGAGTGAAGGAAGTGGTTAATGGACTTCTGTGGTCAGCACCCAAGGACGTGTTCACTTGGCGAACTCGTAAACGAGTTAACCAAGAAATGTCAAGGATTGCAAACAATCCTTGACAACGCTTGAAGTTGTGAGAACACTTTCTTGGGATGTTCCCAGGAGATGCAATATAGATAACCAAGTGCTTGAGAAGGGAGGTAACGGCCTTCTGCTCTTGAGAAAAGTATAACAGAATTTATGCATTAATGCTTATCTCGCATGCACAAGCTTGCTAAATGTAATAAAAGCTGTAACCGCGGCTGGGTCGGTGCTATTTGCCTGAGAGAGCAGTGGCCCCCTGCTCTTCACCTGCATCTCATCTGCTGTGTCTTCCTTCTTGTCTCTGATCATTTTAATCAACACAGGAGAGGCCTCTGGGCATGGAGGGTGGGCAGTGCGCAGTGCCTGAAGCCTCCCACTGTCTGTGGAAGTAGCCAGAAAATGGGCCGAGGGCGTTTGTGCCACCCCTGCAAGCACAGGTCTAGGTTTTCTGCTGCCATGTGACTACTGAGGGGACTTCATCCACCTTTCCTTCCTTTCCTGGGCCCTGATGAGATCGGGGTGGTTTTTGCCCTTCTGGCTAGTGTCTGAAACTCCGGACATGGCTGTCTGGGGACGTCAGTGCCCAGTAAGCAGAGGCTGCCCTCTGGACCTCACTGTGTGTCTCCATGTGCCAGGCATGAGGGGCACAGAAGATAAAGAAGAGTGTCCTTGGGTCATGTGTAGTCAGGGGAGATGAGGGTGGTACAGTGTGACCAGTGTTCTAACAGCCCAGGGGTGGTGGGGGCACAGACAAGGGGCACCCCCACTGGGGGTGTGTCAGGGAGGAGTTGCCCCCTGAATGATGCTGGAAGACAGAGCAGGAAGCTGGGGGAGGGCTGCGTGTGCAGAAGCTCAGTGGCGAGGACAAGCAGGGCCTGCTGTGGGAAAGGCCTGTCTTGGTAGAGCCTATGTATAGGCCACCAAGGGAGTCAGGAGTCATGGAAGGAGTCGGGGTCATCAAGGAAGTCAGGGGTCATGCAGGGAACTGAGACAGAAGAGAGAAGGCCAAGGGATGGATCTTAGAGGGTCTCGGGGGCCTTCCTTGGGGCATGGATTTCTTTTCCCAGCTTTATTGAGATATGATTGACAAATAAAATTGTATAAGTTTAAAGTGTACAGTGTGATGTTTAGATAGGTATATCTGACACTCATGGGGAGCCAGGGAAGGACTTCGTACTAGGGCCCCATCTGGAAGCAGGAAAGTCGGCCAGGAGGCCATTGGCCTTGACCCTGTAGGAATGGACAAGGTCCCCCATAGCAGAGGATGGAGAGCAGGGCAAGACAGCAGAAGGTGTCGAAGGGCCAGAGAAGGGGCTGTGTGGCAGCACTTTTTAAAGCATAGCTCTCGGACCCTCACGGCGCACCTTATCCCTATTTTACAAATGGCCGAGCTGGTCTGGGGAGTGGCTCAGTGACTTGCCCAGGGTTGGTAGTGAGGGGGTCAGAGCAGGTTTCCCCAGGTGCTCACATCCTACGCTATGGCTCTTCCTCCTGCCAGCACCCAGCTTTTGTCATGGTTACCCTGCCCCTCCTTCCCTTCCCCCTGATTGCACAGGGTAGCCAGGCCACTTAGTCTGTGACAAGACCAAGTCATCTTAATGCCAGAGGGCCCTCTGTCACTTACAGGCTTCAACCTCAGACTCTCCTCTCTCTCCTGAAAAGTAGCAGTGGCTCTGCCTGGCACCTGACTGGCCTGTCACTGCCCAGTGCACTAATGGTCTCAGAGACAACCCTCTCGAGCCTGCATGCTGTGCTGGCAGGGCAGGCCACTGGGCTGCACAGACTTGATCACAGAGTCCTCCTCTGCACGTTAGTGAAGACGTGTGGGAGGGCATATGGGGGGCACAAGGGAACCAGCAGTGCACTCAAGCTCACAGCACCCTGAATGTCAAAACCCTGGGAGCCCTGGGAAGGCTGCAGGGTATGTTCTAAGTGTGGCTGAGCACACTGGGGACCTTGAGAGCTGCACCTTGCCCCATGTGGGGTGGGACTGGGGTGGGGGAGCAGACAGGAGCCCCGGGCACTGGACTGCCATGGCTTTGGTCTCTCACAGGCCTGGAACTGAATTACTGTGTCAGCCTGAGCATCACTTCCTTAGCTGTCAAGTGTGGATAGAAACCCTTACCTACTTCACGGGGTGGTGAGGTTAAATGAAATAAAATACAAAGTTCCTGAATAGTAGCTGGCATACAGGAGGCGCTCAATAGGTGGTCGTTCCCATTCCCTCTTCTGCCTTTGACCTGTAGCCTCTCATGCCTGCTTTAACCTTCCTCCTGACGGCGCGGCTATCCAGGGGGCAGCAACCCTCACTGCAGGACATTAGGGCCCCAAGGGGCCTGCCAGTGTAGACAGCTGCTAGTTTTTATTTAAGATCCAGCAAATCACTTTCTGTTTTCACCAAAGGTGGATCTTTCAAAGCATTAGTCCCGTGCCACAAGGCTCAAAGGTAGAGAAATCTGGGGCTGCTTAGCAGAGCCATCTCTCTGCAATGGAGGCCTCCAAAGCCATCCCTCCATCATGCTATGACTACAGCAAATCACTTTCTGTTTTCACCAAAGGTGGATCTTTCAAAGCATTAGTCCCGTGCCACAGGGCTCAAAGGTAGAGAAATCTGGGGCTGCTTAGCAGAGCCATCTCTCTGCAATGGAGGCCTCCAAAGCCATCCCTCCATCATGCTATGACTAATCTGCCCGAGCTCTGCCTTTGTGGATCTGTGCCGCGGCTCATCCTCTCTCTGTCACCTTGGTGCCTGTTACCCTGGGCCTGGAGAACTTGGCCGCCAGACCCCAGGCTCTGGAAGGGAGCTGTTCAAAGCAGCCCCATGTGTCTCCAAGGCAGATGAAAGTCCCAGAAGAAATCAGTTCTGCTGTGCAGAAAATTAAATTTGAGCTGCCATTTTCAGAAGTGCTTCTCAGCTGGAACAAAGTGAATTACATCGGCCATCTTGGTTCATCTCTGTCAGAGTGACTCAGGCCTTTCCCTCCCCTCCCCTTCACCTTCCCCACATGGTGGACTGCAGCTGAGTTCTGAAGCCAGAAAAAGGGAGATTCCTGCTCCCAATTTAGGAGCCGAGAGGCCTAATTGGAACCTATCAAGCTCCATTGTGGAGCCACACAATGTCTGGGCTCCCAGCCTGGACCAGCTGCTCCTCTGCAAAGTGGAGCCTTGGGCTTTCCGATGGGCTGTCTATGCCTGGGCACCTCTGAAATGCTCCTCCAGACAGGATGTCTCCACAGTGCACGGAGTATCCTTGCTGACCACACATGGCAGGAGGGGAAGGTATGTTTGTTCCACGGCACACAGGATGCTCCCAGGTGGCACGGACCCACGGTCTTAGGCTCTGTTTGCCTGCGGTTCTTTTGTGTGGGGGAAGATGGGAACCAGAGCTAATTTAATATAGTCCCAAGGCGCCCTGGCAGCAGAATCAGTGCAGCTTCCTTTATGGAGAAGCAGCCCTGCCATAGCAACCTGCACAACTGCCTTCTAGAGTCTAGAAGGGCTTTATTCAGCCTATGTGACTTCCTTTTTTTAATGAGACAGGGAGAGGGTGTGGGGAGAAGGGCTCTGATACAAACAGTTACCAAGGAGACCCGAGTCGGGGTTGGAAAGGTTCTCTCCTTCCCTTCGGTCCATACAGAAGGAGGGGTGTGTGGCCAGCCGCAGGGTGTCATGGGAGGCCGATTCCTCCCTGCTGGAGCTGCCAGATGTTGCAGAATTCTCAGGCTCGTGGGGACGGATGCAGGCAGGGGCTCAGGGAGTTTCCCAGAGGGCTTTGGGGTGCCCAGGAGCACTTTCAGAGTCCCAGGCCCAGGCGCCCTGCCCCCCAGCACTGAAGAGAATGGACAGAGTGGAACTTCCTGTCTGCCGGCTCCCTGCCGGTTTCCAGGAAAAAGCTGTCACCTTCCTTTTTCCTTAAGTCCTGGAGCTGGAAGTGAGACGCCATGGGGTGCACATACTCATCTCCACAGGACGAGCCCACCCTGAGAAGGTCAGTTCTAGACAGTGTCCCTGCAGCAGACTGTGTTGATACCCCTTGGGCAGGGACACACTGGCGGCATGCAGCAGAGTCGAGCACTCCCCAGGGTCATTTCCCCAGAGTCTCCAGCAGGGGGCTTGGCTGGGCGTGGTGGCCCCTTTGGTCCTGGATTTGCAGGCTGCATTTCCCTGCTTCTGAAGGGAGGGATTTGGACTGGAAACTTGGAAGTCCCCATTTACCTGCTCCTTCACCTGTGAAGGGTTAGGTTCTGTGTGCCTATGCAGGTCTGAAGCTCTCGGGTGGGGAAGAACCAGTCCTGAGCAGTCTGAGGCATGTGTGCACTCAGCTGAGCAGGCGAGCTCTGCTTCTCCGAGCCCGCAGCAGGGCTTTGGGGTGGGGAGGGAGTTTCCTAGCTGCTTCCAGGTGGGATGGCTTTAACCAGCAGAAACATAAAGGAATAGCTCTTTCCCCACCCTGTGGATCACAGCCCAAGCTGGATCTTGGAAAGTCAGTCCTGGAGCCGTGGGGAGAGGGTGGAGGTTCTTCCTGTCCGCCCGGGCCAAAGCTAACGAAGGGATTGGTGCTGGGCCTCAGCCATGTTCACACTTCTTGGAGGACTCTTGCTCTGGGGACAGGGAGGCCTCAGATACCTTGTCCACCCCCTGACGTTCCCAGCCAGACCTGCCTGAGGGCTCCCTTCTCGGCTCCCAGAGCCAGCCAGCCTGGAATTCCACTTTGTTTTACTGAGCCAGGAGGTCACCCCGAGGCCCTCATCCTTGGGCTGCCAGAACCAGAGTTGCGCTCACCACCAGCTGTGTGGTCCTCAGCCAGGTCCCTTGGCAGCCTGGTTTCTGTGCTTTCTCTCTTGGGAGCCATTTCTGTCTCTGGGAATAGAGCCTGACTCTTCTAAGAGGCCTGTCCTGGTTCTTTAGCTGCAAGTGCCTGCTCCCTCTGAAGCCCCATGGCACGAGCCGTGTAGTCCAACTGTGTGTTCTCAGCTCCGCCACCAGTGTTGCTGGGTGTCTTCGAGATCACAGATTGACCCAGACTGCTGCCTTCCCCCAGAGAACACCCTTTTACCCCTTGGGCATTAGCCAAGTTCCAGGTGTCATGCAGGGCACGGGGAGCAGCTGCTGTGGATGAGAGGAGCGTGAGGCCTCAGGAGGGCAGGACTTGGCATCCTGTGCCCATCTGGTGGCAGAGTGAGATGGGAAGCCAGCCGTGTTCCTGAGGTGTGGCTTGCCTGTCCCGCTGTGAGTGATTCCCTGCAGCCCTTTGAAGGCAGAAGTTGCCCTGTCCTAGTCTCTGCCCTCCCGGCTGGCCCGCATTGGCTGTAGGTGGAGGGAGAGCACAGTGCTCATGGGGCAGTGGCATTTGCCTCTTGTCCCTTCAGCAAGTCTTCAGATCTACCTTGTTGGAGATATCATGCCTGTGGACATATCTCTCCTTTGAGAAAAACAGGACTTGGCTTTTCAGCTGATGTCAGACCCTCTCAACATGTGATTTATGTTTAGGAGGTAATGTATTCTCATGACTCAAAATATTAAAGGCACGCAGTGGCAGAGCGCACATGGCTGTACCCCTGGCGCTTTTCCTTTGAAAGGTATATCTTGGAGAGTGAGCCATATTGGTACAGGGACAGATATGGAGTGTTCTAGTTTATATTCTAGTTTATGGGAACATAAACCAGAGGAGTATTGAAGATGTGCTTGTCGTGACTGGGCATGGACAGAACTTAGACGTGGGGGCCAAGGTGTCCAGACACAAGACCTCTCCAGAGTGGGGAGAAAAAGGGACCAGGCCTGAGGCCCTCCAGTCCAGCTCTTGCCCTGGCTCTGCCAGTGTGACTTCCATGATCCCATGCAATTGACCCCACACCCCAGATCCCAGGGGCCTAGCGAGCCTTCCTGATTGTGGTGGGCCCCAGGGTGGCACATGGGCCTGGTGCTAGCAGGCTGAAGGTGGAGGGAGCCCGTGAGCTCCAGACAGCCTCTGGAGCCCCATTGTGGGAGAGCGTGAATGGTCGCCCTCCCCGAGGCCAGCCGAGTCCCACTTCTAATCCCAGCTTTCCCCAGAAACAGCCCACTTTGGGCCCCCTTCATACCTCATCGAGTCCCTTGTGCCCTGCTCTGATCCCATCCACGGCCCACCTGTGTTTCACGGAAAGCGCTACTCCTTGGTCGGACTTATCGGAATTGGAAATTGGGATAATCCTGGCCACTCTGTAAAGAGGATTTGCAAAAGAGATAAAAGGAGGCCAGCCATCAGCTCACTTTCGAAAAGCTTTTGGAGTATGCAGTACCCACCTGCACACACCTGCTGTCACTCCTCTGCACTGCGTGCTTTGGGGTGAGGACTTGGTGGCATCCCTGCAGCCACCCAGAAACCCTTTGTCCGGTGTCTGGGCTGTGGTCTGGCAGGTGAGGTGGCCAGGTAAGCTTGCGGCTATAGCTCCCTTCCCAGTGTGATAGTGACAGTCAACAGTGAGGTAGAGCCTACCCTGTACCACACACCATGCTGGGTCCTTTATACCCTTTTTACTTCACCTGATCCTTGCAGAAACCTCTGAAGTAGGGTTTGCTATTCCCAGTGCTAGTGGAGGAGCAGTGGAGTGCTGGCTCAAGTCCCCCCAGCTGCGAATTGGCTAGGACTTGTGCCTGAGTCTGCTGGGCTCCAGAGCTCACCTGCTCACTCTGTGGTCTCTCGTGCCTGCCTGAGAGCCTTGACAGCGGTAGAAAGAGGGTTTGGAACCAAATTGTATGTGTGTGTGTGTGTGTGTGTGTGTATGAACTTTTTTATTGAAATTCAGTATCTACAGAAAGGTGCATCTGTATGTCACAAGCATACAGATTGATAACTCTCACCTCCTAGATCAATAAGAAGATGGTAACAGCCCCCGGCAGCCCCCTGTCCCTTCACCTCCAAGGGTAGCTACCACCCTGGCTTCTGTCCCCGCAGATGGGTTTGCATGTTTTGGGACTTTCTATAATGAAATCATGTGCTATGTATTCTTTTTCTGTCTGGCTTCTCTCAGTCAGCATCGTGTTTGTGGGGCTCAGTCGTCATAACATGTACAGTAATAGTTCGGTCTGTACCGCTGCAGCGGAGAGGGTCTCCTGCTATGCGAGTGGGCCACAGTTTGTTTATTCTTCTGCTGATTCACGTGAGCGTTGTTTCCTGCAGCAGCTTGCCTAATGCTCCTGTGAACACTCTTGCGTGTCTTTTGGTGCTCAGGTACAAACGCATTCTCTTATATGTACACCAGGGAGAGAATTGCTGGGTTACAGGGTGGACTCAAGTTCTGTTTAGAAGCTGCTGCCAAACAGTGGTCCACCGAGTAATGCCATTTACAGTCCCACCGACGTGCACAGGGCACCATCTGCTCCACACCATCACCTATGCGTGGCATCAGTCCTTTCAAGCATTCTGATGGGTATATTATGTATCTCATTGTGGTTCTAGTCTCCATTTCTCTGGTGACTAATAACACTGAGCACCCTTCTGTATGTTTTTTTTTTTTTTTTTTT